>NC_046974.1:19886523-19909023 GCF_009769545.1 Cyclopterus lumpus | reverse complement strand
TGGCCGCTCTGCCCCTGCTGGTCTGGAGGTGGTACTGCTGCTCCTCTGCTCGAGTCTGTCCTCTGTGTGAGGGCAGGTTGTAGTTCTGCATCTCCTGGCTGATGCCGGACGCTGTGGTGTTCGAGCTGTACTCGGAGTCCGACGAGTCCGACGCTGCACCAGAGGTGGTGGTGGCCGCGGTGGTGTGGTGAGGACGGACTGAGAAGTGGACCACGTGAGGAGGGGCCTCTGGGGACGGAGTGGGTAACCGGCTACGACCATCGATTGGAGACACCTGGGAAGTGAATAGGAAGGAGGTGAAGATGCAGCAGTGAGCATTTCCCACTTTTGAAGGGAAAGAAATGCCACTTTGATTCAATTTTCTCGCCACCATATCTTACCTCTGGATAGGGCCCAAAGTATGACAGTAATACTGGAAGAAGGACCAGTCCATTCAGTACTCCAAGTACTGTTAGGATGGCCAACACGGCAAAGAAATACCTGCAACACACCAAAGGCACACATTTAAGTAGCTGAACATGGCGAATAAACTTTAATCTCACAAATAGTTCAACTAAACATGTCAGGAGAAAACACACTACATGCAAAACTTCCCAAAATACAAGATGTGTACTTTTTAAATGGGGAAATTTCATGACAAAAATCAAACAGATACAGACAAGAAGAGAAGCGGAGCAGGCTGGAAAGAAAGAAAATACCTGTGCAAACCACAGAGGTTTAAACGTGGGAAGACATGTGCAAGATGAACCATTACGCACACCCAAAATAATACCTCCACAAAGTCACCCGGACACTCCCCAAACACACGCACACGCACACGCACACGCACACGCACACGCACACACTGTGTTTGAGGAGCAAAACAGAAATCTACCTTGTGTGTTTCTAAGTCCTGCCAAAGAGGGTTAGTTTTTAAGAAGCCGCAGAGAGAGAAGAAAAGGGGAAGCATAATTAGCCAGAGTTGGTTAATTCAAAGGCACGGGAACAAAGAAAAAAAAGTGGGGTGGTGGTGGTTGGAGGAGGAAGAGGGAGGGGAGGATTGGGGGCGAGGGTACTCTCTCTTGGGTGTGTGGTGTATAAGCAAACATGGAGAAACAAAGCAGTGAGGAATGCAAAGGGAGGGTAAAAAGGGGAGAGGAGAGGTGGGTAAGGGGGACGTTAAGGCGGGGTGGGGGGCACAAGAGGACAGGGGCCTCTCTCTCCTCTTCGGCTCTAAAAAAGAGAGAGGGAGAGGCAAACAAATGAAGTGAAGGGTATAGAATTTAAACAATTTAGTGTAGGAAGAAGAGAAGGAGACCCTCAGAGCGCCACCCTCACCCCTCTCTTTCTCTCCCACTCTTTTATTTCTTTCTCTCTCCTCTCTGCCTCGCCTCTCTCTCCCTTCTTTCCAGCTAAGCCCCTGTGACATTCCCGGCCACTCCACAATCCCCTCCGTCTAATTAAATCTCCAATGCATCAGGTAAGACCCCCCAATCTCCCCTCTGAATTCCCCTCTCTCTCTCTCTCTCTCTCTCTCTCTCTCTCTCGCTTTCCTCCTAACTGGGTTGTCCGGTGAAAGCTCTCCGGTTATCAGGGACACACTGTTCAAACCATGAGCCCCTTCACCTGACTCTTGTCTATGCTGTTTGTGTGTGTGTGTGTGTGTGTGTGTGTGTGTGTGTGTGTGTGTGTGTGTGTGTGTGTGTGTGTGTGTGTGGATGTGTGTGTGGATGTGTGTATTAAGGTTTAAGTGGACTAACTGAGATGTAGATGTGCTGGTATGCGATGCAGCTGGGCCTCAAACTAAACGCACATTCATAACTAATCTGAGTGGGTGTTTATATCAATGCGTGTGTGCGTGTGTGCCTGTGTGTGTGTGTGTGTGTGTGCATGCAGGAAGGCAAGCATTGCACAGAAGAGTCACAAGTGAGGAGAGCTGGTTCTTGTCTACCCAGCATGGGTGGCCTCCCATTCACAATACGCGTAAACAGGATGGAAAATTAATAAATATGCAAAATGCCTTCATGATAATTTGGGAGTGCTAGTATGTACACACACTTGTTCTGCTAAGCACTCAAGTTGTATTCAGAAAAATAATACATTTGGTTTACAGAAAACAATATGTCCCCAAAGGCATCGTGACATAAAACAGATGAGATCTAGCCTGCTCTGTTTTATATGAGTGTTGAAGCACTGCATGTTGCCTCCCATTCTCATTCACATCTGAATCTCTCAGTTTCTCACTTCAGTTAAATCTTAAGGGGTAAAAGAGAAGCTGAGAGGGAATTAAAAAAACCAGAGCAGGGCCGGATCCAGCCTGCAGACAGAAGTAACCTGGCTAAACAGTTCCCATGTGGAGCCCACAACGGCGAGAGCAGCTAGCGTAATTTTTATTCGGAGCGACTCACACAAGATGACATGTCAGGATCATAACAAAAAACTAAACATTATCTGAATCAGGTCTGTGAATGCACAATAATCAACCATGCCCAGTTGTTGTTGTTATTTTCTACTCGGATGGATTATTGTAGGTCAATGTACATTATAGTAATGCATACAGTTAATGTAACCAACAAAGAGCAAACCATTTTGGAACATTTTGCATAAAGTTTATTTTTATTTTATTTTTTAAAAGGTTACTCGTTAAGGCAGGTCAGATGTCACCACTGGAGTGAATTTCCTGCATCGTCTTATTTAAACTCCACCTTCTGGCTTTGACAGGAAGCCCCCCAATGGCAGTGAACTTGTGCCCAAAGTTCACGTTCAACGACGTTCGGTCGTGATTGATCACTGAAAGCAAGTACGTATAACTTGACCTTTGACTTGGTCTCTGGCAAAGCTCTTCCCACACTATACAGTATTGAAAGCCCACCCAGCCATCTGTCATCTACTTTATTAGATTATCAGAACTGTTTCTGTAAGTGGAACTGAAATAACTGTGTCATCACCACTGTTGGCATGTCCATACACACCAAGAGGGGTTAGACGCCACGTCCCCTTTCGGATACACATGTACGCACAGACATCTCCGCATGCACGCGTGCAGCCCACATACCAGGCTGAGTGCCCTGCCGGGCTGTTTGGAGTGAAAACATTCGCAGGGCTGACCGGGGAAAGCCAGGGAAACATTTATTTCGGCGCAAGCAGAAAAATACGAGCTGGGCCTGTTGTTATTGCACCGTCTTGAGGCGCTGCTTTGTTTGCTCAGACAACAGCAGAACCTTTAAATTGAGCCCAGGGACTGAGTCAGAAACCAGAGCGCACCACTGGAGGTGAGGAGAGAAGATCGATACGCCTCCCTGTGTGTTTGTGCGACTGTTTGTGTGTGTTTCTCGGAGTGTGTGTATATCTGTGTGCACTTTCACTGGCAGGCACGCCATCATTGACCCCCATGATTACGAGGTCAGGGAGCAGGTTGGTATGTGTGTGTCTTGTGTGTGTGTGTGTGTGAGGGGGACTGTGTGTGATTATGTGGGTGTGCATGAATCCGCGCAACCCTGTGCACATGACAGTTTGCGTGCTGGAAGATCACATGGACGCCAGTGCTCCCTTTTCTTAAAGGAGCATGTTAACCAAATTATACAGCTACCTCAACTACTTTAACTCATTCAGTGAGTGAGCTCACTGGAAACTTCTCATAATACTCCAGGCTCGACAATGTACAGGATCATTCATTTTCCTCCCATCTAGGGCGGCTGGTCGCTACCTTTCTGTCTGATGCCTTCAAGAGCACGCGCACACAAAAGGAGCCACCGACGCAGAGCCCCCACAGCGTGTCGATTTTAATTTACACTTTTCCTGTCTTTCCACAACTGCCCTCTTGCCCCTCACCCCGTAACTCCTTCCCATGCATATAAATGTCTAGCGAGGGCCGTTAAACTAGCTGGAGGAGATTACAAAGGCCAGAAGACTTTCCTGCTCCCTCTCTCTCTCATTTACTTTGTTTCCTTCTGCTTCCCAATCTACTCCCTCTTACCCCCCTCCTCTCCCTTCTCTTGACCTTCAACTCTCCATCCTTCCCCTGGTTTCCCTTAAAATGTCAGCCATGAGAAACACTAAGGGGGAGAGGAGGAGGATGAAAGAAAAACACAGAAGGGAGGGAGGGTGGAGGAAGATGAAGGCCTTGTTTATGTCGTTTCTTGGAAAGCAGGGATGTCAGTGGTAGCTGTAAAAGGGATGAGGTTCACAGAAAGGGAATATGAAAGGGAGCTGCGGGTGGAAGACGAGAAAGAAACCGACAGAGGGAACGGTGGAAGAAAAGCGAAGAGCCTTCATGCATGATTGGTGGCTCAGGTGGATTCCTGTGTGACATACAGGTTGAGGCACGGTCTCAACGGTCTACTGACGCCACACAGACACCACGCCATAACCTTTGTACGTGCTTGTGCAATCGGCTCAACGAGTGTAGCATTTTCTAATAAAGTTTGCCATTTGTACTCACCTGACAATAAAGTCAAACTCAGAGCCAGCGAGCATTAGGACACCGAGTAAGGTGGAGAAGGCTCCATCGAGCACCGGAGCGAACATGTGCTCCAATGCCAGCACCGCCCGCCTGTGACGATCCCCTATGGCCGTCAGGAACGCCAGGGCCACATGGACGGTGAACTCCACTCCAATGCCCACAGAGGCGATGAGAATGACCACGGGGACAGCACTCAGCTTGATTCCCATCAGCCCCATGAAGCCAAACAGCTCCACGGTCATGAGAGAAAGCACCAACACCTGAAGGGGAAAGGATGAGCTTTTCATTAGACAGGAAGGTGGTTATCATAATGCACATTTACCAAGTGACAGACCTGGAAAGCATCAAATGACCATACATCGAAAGAAATCTTCTACTTTAGTGTTCAATTATAAACAAACTATTATTCACTGCTAGTGCTATGTTAATTTACAGTCAACCTAGACTTTGCACATATAGGGGGCAATAAGACACATGGATCTCTATCTTATAGAGGTATTAAGAAACTATACATGAGGGCAAAATATGTTTGTGTGTGTGTGTGTGTGTGTGTGTGTGTGTGTGGAGGCTTCAGTGAAAAGGGGGACAGGAGCTGGGAGTAAATGCCATTATCAGCTGACAGGCGTCAGGTTACATGGGGCCCAAATCCTTTGAAGAGAGCTGAGGTGGGCAGGGGAGGGAGCGGTGTGTGTGTGTGTGTGTGTGTGTGTGTGTGTACATATACAGTGATCGAGCACAGAGTATGTGTGTCCAGCCGGGTGTATGTGTTGATACTTGAGATCTTGCATCTTCAGTGATCTGATCACAAGTGGAGAGATATATTGAGAAAACTATTTGGACTTCTGTATTATTTTGAGATCTAAGTAGACTTAGTTCTTCTATAAATCATATGACAGACTTTGAAAGTCTCTACTTGTGTTTTTTTTACGTCACAGAGAACAAAACAACATCACAAGTGATCACACAAGATGCAATCAGCATCAAATGGATTAGAAACATCTGTACATATCACAACACAAGGCCCAATGTTTAAAACAGGCCCGTCTCTGCTTGAGATGGATTTCTGGGCAAAGAGCTCGGAGGGCTGGCGGTGGTTTGATCCTGGACAGAGCAAATGGTTAAACTTGACGCCTATTCATAACTTGTCCTTTTGATCTTGCTAGTAAAGCCTGAAGGATGAACACGAGGTCCCCTCCTCCCCTGTCAAAGGGCTCGGGTGGCCTGGCCACTGCCTGTCATAAAATACAACCCACCAGAGAGAAAGACCAGAGCTGTCTGTGTGAACTATGTACCTGCATGTTTACACGTTCGTACTGCATGTGCGCAAGTATATACATGTCTGCGTGTGTCTCCGTGAGCCTGCGTATGTGAAGGCCTGTTTGCGCGTAACCTCGGAAACTCCTCTTGTGAGAGGAGGGGGTGCGGAGGATGGAAATAAAATCTACGTTTTTATAGGTTTAGAGTGGGAGCAAGTTGTCTGAGCAACTTTGTGTCCTCTCCCCATTTATTTCAGCGTTGGTGTCTGGGAGTGTTGGACTAGACTAAACAGACGGGCCCTAACAAAACAGCACAAGATAAACACTGGTGACTGAGGCTACAATAACACACAGCAGCCCCTTCTCCCTTTTGACTCCATCCTCTCTTAGATGCCTTCTGGACCACACATTAAAAATGAAAGGCCAAGGAAGTGGACAAGTGAAGTAATACGCTCATCCAACGTAGCTCGCAAAGGGTGAGCAGGTACAGGAATGTGTCGACCATTATCAATCACTAGTACGTATGTCTGTTTGTTTTCTCCAGCACTCACTATGATGCCGGCGGTCCACGGGTTGAGCAGGAACAGGGCACAGACCAGAAAGGTACAGGCGAGCACGACACTGATGGACAGCAGGAGCCAGTGGCGCAGACTAACATACTGTTCCCAGAACAGGAAAGGGTAGCCGTTGGGGTAGGAGGGGAGGCTTTGTCGGCTGTAGTTGCTGCAGATAGCCCGCACGCTCTCGATGGCCTCCACAAACTGCGGCGTCTCCCGGAGCCCGTTGAGGTAGAAGGGGAACTGTGCGTATTCGATGGGCTCAGCAGCCGGGACTGGATGGAGAGACAATGGGAGGGAGGTCAATTAGTCTTTATTTAGCAGTATCTTTTTATCAGACCCCCTTTGCAGCAATTGATGATAATGGCATTTTTATTCAGAGAAATTGATTAGTTCGGGGCAAATAGATAGCAGATTTTTTTTCTTTTTTATATTCTGATTAACTGGCATCAGGTTCTGATCATTTAGTGCATCTGCAGAAATCATTTTACACTCTTCAGCCAAACCACCAATATCAAGGCTTTCCCTCCTTAATCCTACCTTGTTCCAAGAGCAGCTACATCTGTGAGCGAGTGTTTGTGTGTGTGTGTGTGTGTGTGTGTGTGTGTGTGTGTGTGTGTGGGCGGAGCAGCCTGAAACAGAGCTCCATTGACTCAAACCCAGCCAGTCTGTGGCCCAGGCTGGCTAATGAGGACCTATCAGTTCCAGACACAGCAGAGTGTCAGAGCTAACTGTGATTCACGGTAATTACAATGTCAGAATCACCGCCATTACCACACCCCGAGCTTAGCACCGCCGCATAAGGGTTATTGTAGATGCATAAACATGCATACCTGTCACTCTGCTATGAAGTCATATTTGGTGCTGTCAAAACGGTGCGTTCATTCAGACTTTTTGCATGCAGTGTAATTAACAACACATTGCTGCATGTGGCAGACTCCACATCGGCTTTTTTTCTTATGAAAATACATGTTTTGGGACTATCTGGCATTGGAGCGAGTGTGTATATTCCACAGTACCTGCAGGTCGTCAGACAGGAGCTCTCGCTAACATGGTTTGGCCCGTTATAATCTTAACTATAAATTTCCATCAGGACACCAGTTGGCTTTTGGCCAACACAGATCTGCTCCGGGGGGCTTCTGCTCAGTCATGCACTTCACGCTGCTTATCTAATCATATCCCCCCCCACGGAAAGGACTTCCTGCTTGTTATCCAATTGTGCTTCCCACCCAAACCGAGTCTCTCCTTGTTATCCAATCATTTCCCTCCCCTGTGGTGCACTTCCTGACTTGCACCAAATCACAGGCTAGAATCAAACAACAACATGACTGTACTTTTTATTTATATGAGTTACAGTCTGTGTGTGTGGCAGGGAAATGAAAATACAGTGTGTGTAGTAGGGTTTGGGGCCACTGAGTTTTAATAATGTGTGTGTGTGTGTGTGTGTGTGTCACCACAGGCACCATTAGAAGAACCACAGTGAGCCGTGTCTTGGTCCTCAGCCTTGCAACCTGAGCTCACACACACACACACACACACACACGCACACAAACGCACACACACCACAGTGGCACTGTAAAGTCTACTACCTCACTTAAAGCTAAGAGGCAGACAAGGAGCAATAACTCAAACCACAAGAGGTAAACACTGCTCACATGTAGCAGCCGCCTTATGGAACCTAAAGAAAGATGCAGTCGAGACCAATGAGCCCCACAACAAGTTGGCTTGAAATTTCAGTAAATGCAATTTGTTCAACTGCACTGTGCAGCATATATGAACTTTAGAATTTCAAATTAGCTTAATTCGCTGGAGCAAATGCTATTATTGACATTTCCTTCCTTGGGTGAAAGCAAAACGTCATTCCTTTCCACCATAATGCTTCCTGCTTTTAATTCTAGCATATGTTGCGGACATGCTGACTTACTGCTGAGGCGCGTCTCGGGCATGGAGTCGGTACGGTCGTGGAGCCACTCAGGAGGGTGTGGGCGAATGTTGGCCTGCGAGGCGGCGTACGCCACAGGATCATTGCTGACCCAGGCGGTCAGGTAGATGTAGAACGCCCCAGGGTTGATGATCCCATCCGCATCCACAAGCCTCTGACGAGTCAGCTACAAAACCCAGAAAGGGGATGAATTAGCGACGGTAACATAATTACTAATGGAGACAAAAAGTGTCCTTCTGTTGTGTTCTCTTAAAACATTCAAACACATACTTGTATGCATCTAAATAAAATCTGCTCCTTCACATTTATGGTCTGAGCCACATTTAAAAAATGGAATAATTAGCAAATGAAAAAAGTGCAATTAGGGTGAGAAAAAAAACAATTCGATGGAGCCTGCATATTGCGGCCGTTATGTATACATTGGACACAAAAAGGTATTGTGGAAATAAGACATGTTTAACCAACACATTTTACAGGTGAGCTGACCACAGAAATGCTTACTTATACACATGCATGAGTGCAAGAGAACGGAGCAGCTTTCAAAATAAGAGTCAAATATTAGTCCCTCTCTCTTTCCAACCAAAGAAAAATCAACAAGTCAAACACTGGTCGTCTTTCTGAGAATTCCCGTACTTCTCATCATGGCTTCCCAGAATTATCACGCCACATTAAAACATGGAAAATGTTGAATCAGCCTCTCCCTTTACATACAGTAGATATTGGCTGGCCCGCCTCAGGCACAATGCCCTGACCACTCAGAATACATTTCTGATGGAAGCCTTGCAGCAATGTTCTGCCAGGAAGCAGCTGCGGAAGACGAATGTTCTACCAAGTATTCGTTCTAATAGTGGGAAATGTACCAGTACATTGATATATGTTGTATTAGACAAGCTCTAATCTGGCATTCTGATGCTGTTGCTCAGAGCTTTTTATGAGCCCCGGATCTCATTTAAATCCAGGTGGGTACTTTATTATATTCATTTCTGATTCTAATACAATACTTTTGTTTGACAAGTTGCAATTTGCTATGTGTGTGTATGTGTGTATATATATGTAAAATGAATAGCCAAGAATAGGCTTGGTTGTGAATATCAATACCGATGGTGTGTGCTAAAATGCAAATGTTTCGTTACAATAATTCATTACATGTCGTGGTTGCCTAAAGGCTACATTATGCTGGGTAAAATAAATCAGCAGCAACCTGATTAGTGTTTCTCGGCAGCTCTATGGATGCAATGTCCATATAATATGTGTGACTACTGGATGGATTGCCGTGACATTTACGGTGCAAAGACAATGAATCGTAATGACTTTGGTGGTCCCCTGACTTCTCTGCTCCGGCCACATTTACATTGTAGTTAACGTTACTCTCAGTCTCAGAAACCAGAGCTGGGTGATAAAACCCATGTTTAAAACGTCTCTGTAAGCCTGTAGCTAACCTCCTGACATCCAGCCACTATGAATCAGACCAAACCCACACTGTCTGGTTGCTGATTGTTCCCAAGCCGTTTCAGTCGGCGTCACTTGCTGTGACGGCCGCGGTGAGTACGTAGACAAGAATGGCCGTCTCGCTCAGAGCCATTACGTTCTCCCTCCCATGTGGAACCGGAGGAGTGTAGCCCAGCATTGCTTCCTCCTGAGAGGTAAAACCATTACTGCACACCGCTCTGCCACTCTCCCTTCTAGGAACCATAAATCCCTCCTTCACTGAGGCAGGGAGAGTTTTGGGGGTGAATGAAGCTGGACTCATGGGGTTAGGTGGGTAAAGAAAGGAGGAGTTTTTTTTTAGTTTTGTTTTTTTAGATGGGTGGGAGGGTGAGGAGAGAAAAAATTGCTTGAGTTAGCGTAACAATAAAAAAATTGGCTGGTCCCTGAGCGCGTCTGTGTGCAGTTAACCTGGTTGTTAACACTGAAGGAAATGCCACCCAGCAAATGGAGTAGAGCTATAAAAATAACACAACATCTGTACAAATGTTGCTCACACTTGCTTCCCCTGACCCCTACGGGTACCCAGAATGCCCAGCGCCACCGACCGATCCGGCCCTGAGAAGAAAAGTGCTCTTGATAGAGTTAGCATGGCCATCCTGGGCACTTTTAAACTTTCCACCTCCTCCTTCTCTCCATACCGATCTCCTTCTGTATTCCCTCTGCGCGCTTTATATTTCTATTGCCTTACATTCAAACCACACACACACACACACATACACAGACAGCTAACTACAATATGACTCCCGGGCAAGGCCATAAGGAATAAATGGCCACCCATCACGGAGGGAAATGTTAGCAGCAGCAGATTAAAGCCAGAACACCTTCTGTGCAGATCCATGGAGTGGCATATCAAAATAAAACATCTAGCTTTGCAATTTGCCATGGTTGGAAAAGATCTGGTCCTCATTTTGAGAAACAAACCAAAAAAAAATAAATGATACTGCTGTAAAGTGCACGCAAGTGGGGTCGGCTGTAGCTCATGGGGGAGAGTGGTCGTCAGTTCGATCCCCGCTCTCCCCATAGTTTTCATGTCGAAGTGTCCTTGAGCAACACAGTGAACCCCCAGTTGCTCCCAGGGTTCTTCACTGCAGCCCACTGCTCCTTAATAACTAATGATGGGTCAATTGCAGAGATGAATTTCCCCACGGGGGGGGGTCAATAAAAGTGTACATTTCGTTTCTTTCTTTCAAAAGCAACACACACTGAAATCATACAAATGCACACACAGAGCTGCCTCAAAGAAACCACGTGTCTCAGCTCCCCTCATTGGAAGAGGACACAGCAGTGGAGCACTGCTGGGGGAGGGAAAAGGGAGGAAGGAACGGAGAGAGAGAGAGAAAGAGAGAGAGAGAGAGTGCAAGAGTGGTAGTGCAAGCACAGGAGTTAGTGTAGGGGAGAGGGGGAGGGGGGGGGGGGGGGGCAAGACGGAGAGCCGGATTCCAGAGGATCTGGATTGAATTTAACAGCAGGATACGCAACAACTGTATGTCTTCAAGCTGTCACAGGAAGCCAAGGCAGCTCTGCTGGCGGCCCTCACGCCTCACGGCAAATACACTTCCCTCACAGGCACAGGAAGTGATGTCACAGGGCCGCACACCAAGATTTGTCTCTACTTGCTGCAGGTTAGTGGAAGGTTGTGCTTCTGCAATGGAGCTCAATGTGTAAGAGGGAAAAGCCCAAAACAAACAGCTAAGAGTAGAGTGGGGGCTTTCATACTGTTCAAACTTGAACACAGTCTCACACACAAATCATGAATATGAATAAAAAGTCAAGACACAGTGGAGCTATATGTCAAAGTTTATTATCTTTGAGGAAAATGATCTCAGTGTTGAAAAGGACCTGGCTTGTTTTGTGTTTGGAGTTTTCATAAATCCTGGCCAAGATAGTTCCTTATCTTCTGTTTTGTGTAGTTTTCCTGCCAAGGAATGCAGCAATGCATGTATGCTGTTCCTTGGAGGTGGCACTAAACTAAAAACAGAGTGCAGTGCCCCGTTGAAGCTTCTTCTGGACCTCCTCCTAAGGCCTTAGCTGCTCCCTAGCTTAACTTGTGCCAGTGTTGGATCTCAAAACCCCTCCACACTGCAGACGGGGCTCACTTCAACAGCTGAACTTTGTCAGAAGATTATGATAACTCTGTGTACTGGAGTGATGAAATATGGCTGCACTAAAAGCACTGGACAGCAAACATTTTGATTTCCAATACAGAATGACGTTAAAAATTACCAATACAATATATCTATCTATTTCTTTTTTTACTTTTCATCAAACAAAGTGATTGTATTATCATATATATATATATATATATATATATATATATATATATATATATATATATATATATAATTTAGAGCAAAAAATTGAAATCCATTCAGTTCCATTTTGACAATTCTAATTATTCGTCTCTACCACGGGACTGCAAAATCCAGGCAGGCAAATTATTTATGTCCCATGAGTTTCTATGTTGTGCACAGATTTCTTTCAGCCTTCGAACTTCTCACACTATGAGCTGTGTCTGGAATCACTAACAAACTCAAAAGGCTTGATGCTGAGGGAAGACGTCTCCCTGTCAAGGCGCTGCACACGCACACACAGAAGTACAGAGTGTGACAAATGGTTTAAATCAAGAGTTAATAGGTTTTTCAGAGGCAGGCTGCAGCCCCAGTGAGAGCTTTACATTCCTGGGCTTGGTAAACTCATCACAGAGAGAAGATGAAGACATACACAGGGAGAAAGAGAAAACAATGGGATGGAGAGAGGCAGTCTTTAAGCCGGGGTGTGGCTCATCCAGTCCCAATCCCATTGGACAAAACACACAAACATACATGCACACACGAAAAGGAGAAAGCAGTTTTAACCCCGCTGTCGTTATCCTCAGATGGCAGTCCTTGTAACAACCCACAGACTTAAATCCGACACATACCAGGTTGAAGTTGATGGGCTTCTCCCTGCGTCCTGTCTGCACCAACAGCTTGTATGCCAGAACGCCGTCATCCGAGCCATTCCTGTAGCTGTTGTAAGAGATGCGGCCGGCCTCCCAGTCCTTGTCAAACGCCTGCTGGAGACCTGCAGGAAAACCACAACAAAACAGATGGGTTAGATGTGGATGTTTGGAAAGGTCACATGCCCCGTTATCTTCATTCTTCCTCCGCAACACACTCATAAAGTTCAAAAAGAAAAACAACACGGGAAAACAACCCAGCACAGCACAAGACGGTATAACACAACAGTGCAACCTAACCCTAAACCTATAATAAGCCTGATTGATTAAATATAGTGGTTTGATTCTCAACCACCGGGACTTCAAAAAGACACCAAAAAAATGCTGCTTTTGATTCAAAGCCATCATTAGGGAATATATCAGTAACATATGTCTCCTTTTCTATACTACTCTCTAATCCATATGGGTATCACTCTCCCCCTCTCGGCTCTCCCCTAAGGCTCATGCTGTGGTCCGTCTGTGGGAGATGTTGTTTTGGGTCTCGTTCCGTGGCCTGTCTGGCTCCAATTTGTCCCACCATTGCAGTGAGCAATATCAGACACAGTTCTCTCTCTCTTTCTCTCTTTCTCTCTCACCCGCACACACTCTGTGTGGTTCCCAGCCGGCTGACATTACACACAAACACACACACAGACTCACACAATGTGGTTTATCGTTACGGGCAAGTCAGCGCTTCCTCGCTGAAAATGAAGCCAATCTCGGATTTGGGTTGACATGTGGAAGATAATATTCTTGTCCAGGGCAACTTCACAAGTCTTCGGACCAAAAGTGAATCGTGCCATCCTATCACATGACTTCAGGGTCCCTATACAATTCCAACGTGTGGCGTGGTGCTAGTTTTATGCCAAATATTTCAGATTTTTGATGAATAGATTATGATGAAAAAAGATCAAATCTAGTAGGAGCAGTGCTAATATGAGTTGGATGAGTGTCAGTTTGCACTGCCGACATCATCTTTACTGGCAAAGGTTCTCACATTCTGTATATTGCCTGAAGCCAACGATAAAAATATGCCCTCCCACATCGTCTTCCTCCGTCAACCCCACTTATCACACAATTGATGATAATCAGGCTGCTGTCAGTGTTCATTTTGAAATCCCGCCTACTTCTGAACTCCTGCCCAACATCTTGTTTCCTGAAGATTCATGTCAAAACACAGAAGTAAACTATGATCTCAAGACTGTTTCATGAGAAAGTAAATTATTCCCATGCCTGAACTAACTTAAACAGGGATGTTAAACGAGGCATTAATAACAGAATCGCCTGTGACATAAGTATTAGGGTAAAATATAACGACGAATCCTGCTGCATCCGACCCAAAGAGAGTTCTTTCCTCAGTGTGAGCGAATCCACTTTTGGTCTGGTTGGGATGGTAATTATCCAGCTTGATTTTTACCTTGCAGCCATTCCCTGAAGTAGTGAAGCCACATACGGGGCAGCTGCCCGTTGTCCTCCTTCAGCACGTAGCGAATCGTGTGGAACCTCTGGTGGAGCTGGTGCAGCAGAGGCTGTTTCTGGGCGTAATCGGCCCGCTGCGTCACCACGTACATGTTGTAGAAGGAGAAGAACTTGAACTGGGCACCGATGAAGTCGTACTCGCTGGTCTCTCTGGGTACGATGTCCGTCAACTCCAGGCCATCCCTCACCTGGGTGGTCCCATAGAGACTGACGACCAGCAGGCAGAGGAACAGCACAATCACCACCACCTGAACACAGAAGGACGAAGAAGATCACCAATCAATTCACTGCTTACATTAATTACTGCTCAAAACATTTAACATATTCTGAATGAGTGAAGAGCAAAGTTGTGGATACTGTGCATATTCTAAAACATGGATTTTTAGCAACACATTCCAAAAGCTCACAAAAGGTTGCCAGAAAAAAGAAAGCCTACATTGAAAATAGATTAAAATATCGAGTCGCTTTGGTTAAAAGCGTCAGCTAAATGAAATGTAATGTAATTACACAAGCAGTCAGGTTGATTGGAAATATTTTAAATAACCCCCAAGGTTAGCCAAAGACAAACTTCCCGGTTCAACTTTGACCTGCTGCGCACACACAGTTACCTTGATGATGCCGAAAAATAAGAAAATAATTTTCCTTTCAGTCAGATAACAATAAGGGGAGTCTTACATTAAGGCATTAGAGGAGTGCATGAAGCAATTTGGCAATATGGTGAAACATCTGACGGTATGACGAAAATAACAAGATTATCTAATAATGTCAAGTACAGGCCACCAGATGATTTCAGCTCTGGAAGGCTTTCATGTGACTGGCCACCCACTCGACTGAGGTCAGGCTGTGTGTGTGCTTGTATGTGACTCAGATTTCCCCCTACTATTCGCTCTGGTGACTAATCCTCCCCTTCAAATTATCGCCACGGCAAGTCAGCGCAAACACAGTCTCCCCTCACACAGAAGCTTCCACTTAGGCGCCGAATTCACCTTGGTGGTGGGCTGCAGAAGGAACGGAGCGTAGTGCCTCTCCGCAAAAGAGGACAGGGTCCAGCGGGAACAGCGAGGCTCGAGGCAGCGCAGGCCCAACGAGCCCTCTCCGTACTGGGACAGCAGGTCCCGTGTGGAGCTGTTGTTCTCTGGGCCCTGGCCAGTCGGTGAGGCCGGATCACCCTGAGGAGCTGAGCTGGCACTTAAAGTCGGGGCAGCGGCAGGAGGCGGAGGAGGAGGAGGAGGTGGTGCAGGGTGATGATGGGAAAAGGTGGCAGAACCTCGAGATCCCCCGTTACCTCGGCTCCCACTGCTGCCGCTGTTGTTGTTGTTGTTGTTGTTGTTATTGCCGTGATTGCTGCCACTGCCGCTGGCGTTGCCGCTGTAATAGTCGTTGCCGCTGTAATAGTCGTTGCTGGGGTTGCTCCTCGTCGGAGCTGGGTTCATGGGCTGCACAGAGATCTGGGATCTGGGCTCAGCCGTGGTGTAGAAGACCTGAGTCCGGGGGTCGTACTCCGTCCTGAGCTGCACCGTGGACTGCATGGTGATTTGTGTCTGCTGGGCAAAGCCATGGCTGCTGTAGGAGGGAGGGGGGCTGCTGTAGCTCGGGGGAGGCGTGCGGTATGAGGGAGGAGGGGTACAATAGAAGGGGGGAGGGCTGTAGGGACTCCCGTCCGCCCCATCCAGGTACGCATGGGGCTCGATCTGGATCACACGATTGGCACTTGGGCTAAAAAGATAAAAGACAGTGGAAAAATGTCGAGACTGAAAACATTCATAGTAATGGTATTCTTCAATAGTATGTGGAAAGATTTATTAATTTCTAAGATTAACTGCATTAAGTCTCTTATCTGCCCATATTATAATTGAACTTCTTTTTCTCTCTGCCAACAGCATGAAATATAGAGCTGAGACCCAACAAGGGAATTTATTAGCGTGTGTGTAGATCCATATGATCGCTCTGCCAACAAGCATGCCCAGACTTGCAGACTGGTTCAGTTTAATAAAGACTGTGACAGATAAACACAGCGAAACAACCAAAGCAGACAGACAGAAACAGACAACATAAGCAGTAATTAGGCTGTGACCGAGGGGGATTAAGGTGAAGATAACTCAGAGAGAACGGTGTGTTGGAGTTATTCATTGTCAGATCACAGATCAGAGGAACCCATAAAAGGACGAATTAACGAACAGGAGCGCGCATGCTTGTGTGTGTGTGTGTGTGTGTATGTGTGTCTGTCTGTAGGTGTGTGCACACACCTGTAGAAGCAGCAGAAAATGTCGAACCGCCTGTCTTCGCGTCGGTAGAGGTCCATGCTGAGGATGGCGGGGAAGATGAGCAGCACCATGGCAAAGTTGAACACCACCACCACTGCAGCCTGGAAGAGACACAGGAAACACTGTTAGTTTGTGAACATTGCCTTTATAAAATAAGAAACAAGTAATTTGTCTACATTTGAGAAGTGATGGCGTAGATAGAGAAGGTAAACTTGGGGAAGAAAGTTGTGGTGGGATGAAGTCTAAATCAACTGGGGCTTCAAAAAGGTGGCGACAAAAGATTAGAATCCAATGGAAATAAAAAATACACATAAAAATAACTTTTTTTTCGAGACATGATCCCGAGGTTAAACTGTAATTAACTAAAAAGTATTTATCAATCAATATCCCTGCATCTCCATTAATGCACATGTCGTATGGCCTCAAAGAATGATTGTCTCCTGACACGAGCCTTAAATACATACACCCTGAAACAACACAATCTGAATAAGCTGCCGTCTAGGCAAAAAAATGCCTTCCAACACATGAGTGTGCAGAGAAAAAGGCGGGTCTTGTGTGAGTGTAATGGAAGCCAGTGCAGTGTTGTGGTTAAGTATTTGAAGGTGGTGCACTGGAGCAGAGGGTGGGGGTTGGGGCCCTGCCCAGAGCGCAATCTGGATCTTGCGTAGTTGCCAGACCACTACTTGCGTGCACACACACACACACACACACACAAACACACACACACACAATCCCGTGTGTGTGCCAGACCACCCAAGGAGCTGGAGGCCCGCGGGGCCCGAGGTGATGAGCAGGCGCTGCGGCTGTACAGACAACACACACCCCTTACATACTCAACTCTCTCACACACACACACACACACACACACACACACACGTATCTACTGCCAACTTAAAAAAGTGTGAAGCCTCCTACTTCAACCACACCTTTACACCAACCAGACACAGACACACACATCCTCGCCCTCCCTCATTCCTCAGCTAACGACTCCGTCAACAAGAGAGAGGAATAATGTGAGAGAACGAAGCTTCTGTAAGTAGAGTAAGAACAATGCATTCTCAACTGGCCAGACAGATACAGTTAAACTCCACTCACAATCACACGCACAAACATAGTGACCGCTAGCCGACCCGGGAATGGGGAGATGTTTCATCACATCTGTCCTCGGCGCACAAACTTGTGTGTGTGTGTGTGTGTGTGTGTGAGTTTTTGTGTTGTTATCTGGACAAGATTCCACTTTTTTTCTTTTTTTTTGTTGGTTCATACTGAGAGACATAACGGAGGAGTCGACCACAGGAAGTGCCTAATGCTGATAAAGAGATGCACGCGCACATATTAAACACACATCTCTACGAGGCGGAGAGATGACTACCACTGATTGCGGTTGTGATGTGTATTTGTGTTCCAGAATAAAAGATGGGTATCAGCATGATTGTCTGCCTCACTGCAAGTCTGCCCTCCACCACTCACAAAACCACAAGTGTAAAGTATGCATGCTATGTGCATCTGAGTGTGTGCATTATGCATGCGCGTGTGTGCGTGCGTGCCTGTCTCCAAGTGTGCGTATTTGTGTGCATAAAACGAGGCTGCATGGATTAGACCCATGGGGTAAATGGATCATGTTTGACAGACTCGCTGTACTAAAGCCATCTATCCACACATGCTAATATTGTACTCACTGTGGCGACATCTTGCCTCACTCTGTGTGTGTGTGCGTGTGTGTGTGTGTGTGAGAGAGAGAGAGAGAGAGAGAAAGAGAGAGCGAGAGTAAGTAGGACAGGGGTGTACTATACGCTGTACTTACAGAAAAAGCACAATTTTACCCAACTGCAAATAATTCCAAACATGTATTCATCAACACTACTCTTCATACCAGTGTGCTGAAATCGTCTTTTGAATGATTGTGATCATCTTGTCCAAGGTTTTTACTGTTCTGGTGACGTCTATAATTACTGACAGATGTGAGAGAAGTCAGAGCACACACACACACACACACACACAGCTAGACCATTGCTTTCCAAACCTCCCACACAGGTACTACAACTCACAACACACATGAGCATGAGGATATGGAAGTACGCACACGCAGAGAGATTTGGTTACAATCTGGACAGACACCACTAAACAGCCTCAAAGAGGGAGGCAGAGGGCTGGATGGATTTAACGAAACCCACACACACTCTTTCAGTTTGATGAAAGAAATCAATAAAACAACTGTCTGTGGAAATCTGGAGCCAATGAGGACTGGAACAGAACTATTAGGGAGAGGGGCCCCACACGACAGAACCCACACACACGTACACACACACACACACACACACACTCACACACACATGGGCATACCTGTAGAGAAAAGGCTCTGAGCGCCGGGATGGGGATGAGGGCTGCCATGAAGAACGCGGTGACATTACTGATGGAGGTGAGAGCCACGCTGGCCCCGGTCCGCTTCAGACACTCCCCCGTACGGTCCTGAGAGACGGAGACAGACAGGTAGATGAAAGGGAAACTTGACTCATTTGATCAGATTGTCGCCAAAGGCAAACGTGTAATACCTGAGATGATGTACAATTATCATAATACTGATATGACTGACAGTGATTGCAATGTTTCTCGAAGCCCTCAAGTGCTCTTAAATAAGCCACCTGGGTCTGTCTACTTCTGTTTGAAGAATAAAGATAAAAGTAGACAGAAATGGCAAGCCGTCGCTCAAAACAAATACATTCTTCGTCAAGACTGTTGATTGGCGATAAGCAAGCTCACACAGCGTTTGGCGTCAATTGTGTAAAGATTTGAGGACGTGCAGGACCACACAAGGAGTGTCTGCAGGCGTGTGCATCTTTGTGTGTGTGTGTGTGTGAGTGTGTGTGTGTTTCAGACAGGGGAGATCAGGTTCAGCTCTGTTTAGTTTTCATCTCAGCCACACAAAGGAAGTCGGGGGATGAGGGAGGCAAAGCTGGAAGGGGAGGGAAGCGGGGGAAAACAAAAACAAGCAAATACATGCCTGTGTTTTCCCCCCTCTGGAGATGACGAGTTATCCCGCTCCACACACACACACACACACACATATATATACACACACACAACACACACACACATATATACCAACATGAGGTATTTATTTACTGGTTTCTGAAAGTTTTTTCTCTTTCTTCTTTTAGTGTGTTTAATTCTCTACTTGAGAGGACAATCTTTTGATTTATGATCTAATATAGATCCCCATTCTGTTTTCACATATTGAATATGGAGCACGGCTTAGTTAAGCAGGCTGAGTGTGTGGCACATGCGGCAGGCTGTTAGATGCTACATCACAGGGACCGACAGGTTTTTTCATACATTCCTCCGAGATAAGAAAGCAGAGGGGTCGGAACCTCACCTCGAATGGGATCCTCTTGTTCTGTCCAGTCTCACTGAAGGCATGAGCGAGGAGGAAGACATCATCCACACCAACACCCAGAGCCAAGAAGGGGAGCACCTGTAGCACACACGCAAACGTCATGAGCTCCATGGGCCACAAGGAGGACCAGAGCCGGTGCAACCGTGTTGGTCGTTTTTTTAAAAGTTGAATTTCCCTCATTTTGAGTTTTGTTTTGTTACAAACTAAATGCAGCGTAGCCAAAACCATGCATCATTGTTGACGTTATTTAATATCCTGTATAATCAAGGGGATGTTACCTGTGTGGTGGCAGCATTGAAGGAGATGCCCAGGAGAGAGCAGAGGCCCAGGCCAGCTGCCACAGACAGTGTCACCAGCAGGACACCCGCCAGCCCTACAGCCCCCTGAGACTTGGCACAGTCCCACCGTAGCATGGTCAGACACGCATAGGCCAGCTGGGAACAGCAAACAAAGACTCCATTTATCAGCCAGTCATTAAACGTCTTCCCTCCTTTTTTTTTTTTTAACTTCCCTTCAATCCAAGCAGTTCACAAAATATATGTGCATTGCGCATATATGTATTTAGTCTTTATTTGTCTGGCTCTGTTCTCACCATCAGCAGGTACCCACTGGCCACACGGATGACACTGACGTCGGAGAAGGACTTGAGAATATCTTCCAGAGTGGTGCTGGTGAAAGACAAGACCTTCTGAGACGAGTTTGCTGCCACACTCTGCAGCACCGCCTTGAGAGAGAGAGAGAGAGAGAGAGAGAGAGAGAGAGAGAGAGAGAGAGAGAGAGAGAGAGGCAAACAGAAACAGGGAGATAAAGAGGAAAAGCAACATTAAAAATTATTGGAGAGCAGGAAGAAAATCAATAAGGAATAATAGATGGCCGTTGAACAAACTACCAAGGGCAATGAAAACATATTTGGAACGAAACAAGCTTTAACAGGCTGCTTATGAATGAATAAAATACATCCCACACAAAATTTTGCAGGAGTGCGTTCGCTCCCCCACTGTGCAGCAGCAGCAGCAGCCCGGTGATCGCTCCAGTTCAGGTTCAATGGCCACACAGCCAGAACTTCCTGATTTAAACGGTTTGTTTAAATATTGTGTTCTTTTATAATGAGCTCCTGCTCTCTTTTTCTTTCTCAGAGGTTTGTTTCTCAACTAAATCAGGGAAGGAACATTTATTTTTCTTCACTCCCACGTTTCTCCCTCAAATACCAGCTCAAATGTGCACCTATTTTACATGAATGACTGATGCTTGCAAACTGCCTGATTTCCAATAGCAAATAATGCACCTTAAATGTGTATTACTGAGAGAAAGCATCCCACTGGTGAAATAAGAGTAGCACCTCAGATGACAGCCAGACTGTGCCTCCAATCTGTTCTCTAGCCTATTGGATAAAGAACATGTAGCATACAGTATGTCTGACGGTAGAGATCAAGTAAATCTCTCTGTGTGAGTCTTTGAAGACAACAAAGACAAATCGGCCCCCTGAATAATGAGAGTTGGTATTTGGAGGAATCTGCAGACAGTACCATGACCTATCCTCTCCCTCTCTCGCTATCGCAAGGCAGACAGATGGCTTCAACATTGAACTGCAGTTACTGCTCAGTGGAGAGCAATGCTGGCTGACACACATTAGGAAACACGCAATAGATCACACACACACAAACACAAACACACACAGACACACACACACACACACACACACACAGACGTACACGCACACCTGCACCCACGTGTGAACTCGCACATGTGTCAGGAACATACCTACATGCATGCACGTACTATTCATGCAGGCACTCCTAGCCGTGAGTAATGCACGCCGCTGTAAGACAGACATTTGTCATCTTTTTCCTTCTTTTTTTTATGATTGCCATCGATAAAAAACGCCGTATTCAAAGAAACGATCACACCTCTTTTCTCGCTATCTGTGATCTCCGGGCCCCAAGACGAATGGCGCGCACACACACACACACAAGGTCACACCATGTCGAACAGAGGTTGGGGGGGGCCCCAAAACAAAGACCAGATGATGTCACACATGAGCCACCAACAGCTGGAAAAGCAATTGTGTGTGAACCTTTTGAGTGTGTTTGCATGTGTGTTTGTGCGCGAGTTAGAGAGAGAGAGAGAGAGAGAGAGAGAGATATCCAGCAATCCGCTGTTAATGTATTCCAGACACGCTCACCCTGTTGCTCGATTGCTCCTCTCTACTGAGCATTAAGAAGAAAGCTGTAGCCTTTTACCACACACCAACAGTGGTTCTAGTATCTATCAGGGGCCCGGGCTTTGGATGGGGCCTTTCCATGTTCACCTGTATCCAGTCGTCGATTTAAGATGTGGTCGTATAGAGGATTTAGGGTAGATTTCTTTTCTCTTTCGGTGCCCTCTTTTTTGGATCTTATGAATTTTATGAGTGCTTTGTCCCTTACCTCAGAGTATCTCCTCTGCCAGGCTTCTAGTATAGCTGCAGCCTTTTCTTCATTCCAGTTGATGTGGGAAACCTCCTCGTAGCCCCGAAAGTGCTCAAACATCTGCTTGGGAGTCATCAGCTGGAACATGGTCTGTAAGGCCTGGGCACTGGAAAAGGAGGAAGGGAGAAAGGAAAAGATGGAAATGACGACAGAGGGACAAGAAACAGACGGAGGTCAATGACAAACTCATGTTTACGCGAGAACACCAGCGAGGTGATGAGCTGGCTTCTGGAT
>NC_046974.1:19761523-19881523 GCF_009769545.1 Cyclopterus lumpus | reverse complement strand
TTGTTATTTACTGTATTTTTTATTATTTATTATTATTTTTCAATGCATATTTTAAATTCGTTTCATGTTCCATGCACTCAAAAGTTATTTTTTTGCTGCAAAAAACACACACTGACTACCAAAGTTTGCATTGATCACTCTTTTCTTATTTCCATTGTGGTCATGATGTAAAGATGGTGGCATGAGTGTCTAAGCAACATTATACAACCATCAAATCCTTCCAAATTAAACTCTTAACCTTTCTCACCTAAATGTCTCTGGATTTGATTTGCACCGGATCACTTCTTGAGCTGCAGATGTTTTCGCACATGACGTGTGTGTATGTGTGTGTGTGTGTGTGTGTGTGTGTGTGTGTGTGTATATGTGACTCAAGAAGTGATCCTGAGAAAATCTCACTCAGAGACATCTCTGCCTGCCCGGGCCCTTATCACACTTGTATCTCAAACAAAAGCACTTTGCTTAAGGTGAGCTTTGCTAAAGGTGCACCACTACAAAAAGCCAAAAGAGTAACATCATTCAAACAAATCCACATATCATGAAAACATTTCTATCTTTCGAACCCCAATTTTATGTTTGTGTGTGACAGTATGCGCTTGATAGAGAGAGAGAGAGAGAGAGAGAGAGAGAGAGAGAGAGAGAGAGAGAGAGAGAAAGAGAGAGAGACTCACTTCCAGGCTTTGCTCCCATATCGTGGTGGGGCTAAGCCCTGTGCGTGTGCTCTGAGCTCTCAGCTAGCCCGAGCTACAAAAGCAGCCTTTCAGGCCCGTTTAGCTGCTCTGCTCCACCCCAGTACAGCCAAGGCAAGTCTGGCAAAGTCTCTCTCGCAAACACACACGGACAAATGCGGCCAATTGCTGTCATACAAGCATGAACACATTTTCAGTCAAATGCAAGGGTAAACACTGAATACCCTCAAAAAGTGGCCCACAAGCAGCCTGAGATGTGTGTGTGTGTGCGTGTGCATCCTTTAGTTCGGTGTATCTGCGTCTGATTTACGAGCAGAGGATTTGAGCTCCTCCATCAACAGTGACTGAACGCTCGGTGAAAGCTCAGGCAATTTATAGTCATCTTCTTTCACTTGATCTCTCTCTCTCACTCACACACACACACACACACACACAAAACATGCTCAGTGAGAGAAGGTCGACTGTGTGAAAACTCTGCAACATTTTATTATGCCTAATCCAATTTAACAATTCTGCTCGATTCGTGCAACAGCAGGCATATACATTGAATATCTTCAGCCCATTGTAATGGCATTAAAGTTGAACATAAGCATGCCTGTTCTGCTGAGCCGGACCACCCAGTCAGACCAAGGGAACAGGAGGGAGGGGGCTATGTCTTGGGGCATTACGAGAACACACTTGATTTCTTTTTTTCTGGACCCAAACAGCATTCCCATCTGATCCTGTCTGAAGGCATGTTTATAATACTCATCATTAATAGCAGGCCCGGGCTAACCGGAGCGACATGCTTTTCACTGCGAGGCCGGCAACACGGCTACATTACACCAGCCCTCCCTTCAAAAGAGCACGCATGGAACTGATTTAGACTCTATGCACACTGACAGGGCACTAACAAGTCGACTTGTCAGGCCCACTCAACACTCATATAGCCCGAGGCTTGGTTCAGGTGCACTGCCATGGAGGAACATGGGAGAAATGGTATGGGGAAAGGGGTGCATTCATTTTCAGTTTCGAAATGTGCGAGGGGATGAGGAGAGGTCTGAGTGGAAAAAAAGCAAAAAAAAGATGGGAGGACGAGCTCAGAAAGAACGCACTGTGTGTTTTGAACACATTGAAAAGTTGTGGACTTGCAAGCAGCGAGGAATGGGACAAGTCGATGGAATGTACGCTTTCTCTACAGGAAACAGCACATCACGGCCTCGGGCTTAGAGAATTCCACACTTCACAAGGTTACAGCGTTTTGGGGTTAACACTCGCACAGCCTCGGGGTGAAATTAACACCCCAGCTGGACCAAGAAAATGTGCGCGTGTGTGAGTGTGCGCGGACGCACAAGCGAGCGAGTGCGCGTGGTGTGTGTACACACAGCTGTGTTTCTTCAATGACACATATCCCCATATTCCGTCTCCTCAGAAAACTGGTTGAACCCGGCATGTGTTGATATCTTGAAGGTGTCCCGCTCCAGGAATCGGCTGCTGTGACCTGAACCAAAGTATCACTGGCTTTCAAGCGCTTCCTGTGCCAGCGCCGTTGTTCACTCGCTTTCTTTCTCGCCCTCGTTCTGTCCTTTCTGCGTCAACTCTCTTCTCTTTCAACCAATTTGCTTTTGATTGTAGATTATTCTTTTGAAGTGAGGCCTTAAACATGCTCACAGAAACAATATTGTGACGATATTGAAGGTTTGACCGTTTGCTTTTACAAAATATTTGCGCAAAGAGATTTTTGAGAAACGATCATCAGTAATGTGGGTATTATGACTAAGCGGGCAAAGAGCAAATAGAAGAGCAAGAAAGGTTCTGAAAATTACACTTTGCTTTTACTGTGGTGCAGTCTTTAAAACCAGAAAAAGACAACACTCATGTTGTGTTATGAATCTAAAACAATATATAGTCTCATATCACAATATCGATATATTCTCCAGCCTTATGTGTTAAATAATATCACTTGATTATCATTGAATCAACTTTTTAAACTCTTGTCATCAATTGACAAAAGACTCATTAACCGACGTTGGATTTTGGACAACTTTTTGGTGAGAAAGAAAACGTGCCTGTGTTGCGTATGTTGCCTGGTGACTGATCAAAAACATTTCTTAACTAAGCACGTCTCCAAAATATACCAGAATCAAAGTGAGAAAGGACGAGAAGAAGAAAAGAGAAGAAGAGGAGAAGAAGAGGAGAAGCAGGCCAATGTGTGTCACTGTATTGGAGCACTAAGTGCGGGTATTCAGTGTGTTGCATAACATTAACCCCTGGTCCCCCCTATTCTCAAAGTAGGGGAACGGGGGGAGGTGGGGACGAGGGGAGAGAAAGCAGGTTTCTAAGGAACTGACATCACCCCCCTCCCTCCTTTCAGTTCTGAACTCCTCCTCATCTTTATACTCTCATTTTCTCTCTCTTTGCTCCATTCAGCTCTGCTCCGTGATTGGCCAGATCATGATGGCAATCAGCCCGGCCCCTCTGTCAAAGCCAGCCCACCCACCCCCGACCCCCCCCTTTTCCTCTTGCCAAATTTCTCTCTTTTCCATGCAAGACACAACGGCGTAGCCCCACCCCCTGCACATCTCTTACTCCTGACAACGGAAGCATCCCTCACTTTCAGGGAAAACATGCACAGGCGGCAAACACCGTTCAGCAGATCTAGAGCCAGTTTGAAGCCCTCGTGTGATTTTTTCGCCAGCGCCAGCAGAGGTCTGATGTAAAAATCTGACCTAGTAAGAAGATGCTAAATGGCTCTTTTATGCACGTGCGGGACCTCATGCATGCACACATGAATATACTGTATGTAGGTGTGTGGGGCTAAACACATCTTTGTGTGTGTGCGTGTGTGTGTGTGTGTGCAGAGAAAGGATTAGCTGGATTAGGGCCCCTCTCAGCAGGGACCCCCTGTGGTGAGGAGGAAGCCCCCCAAAACCAGGTCATCTCTCTGCCACCAAGTCTACATCGACCTCCCATACGCTGAGCCCCCTATACCGCCAGAGGAAAGGAAGAGGACTCCACAGCTTTTTGCAGAGCACTGACAGTAACATCAGGATGGAAAATGGAAAGCTACAAAAATAGCTAAATGCTTTGATAGTTTAACAAAGCCAATATATGAATGAGATGCTCCTTTGAATCGGAACTCTTTATACAGATTTGATATGTCAGATTGACAGGAAGAGATAAAAAGAAAATACCTCAAATGTGAGGCAACACTTGTTGCATGAGAAGTTACTTTTAACATGATATTTATTCATGTTACCTTATCAGATAAGGCAATTGTTAAGATATAAATATCATCATCTGCATTTACAGGATCAGATCTAACAAATCAAAGGGCTCACATTTGAAAAAACAGACAAAGCTGCTTCTGTGATAAAGGCTGATTTTCAAGTTACTTAAAGGGACAGCTCACTCGAAAATCAAAAATACACTTTTTATCCTTTTACCTATAGTGCCATTTATCAATTTGAGATGAGTTTTGGTGCGAGTGGCCTCAAGTTTGGGCGAAATCGGCCGTAGAGATGTCTGCCTTCTCTCCAATAAAATGAGACTATATTCTCTCAAACATAGTTCTAACATGAAATTGCTCAAACAAAGTCTGTGGATTATTGTGTAACCTTTGTTTAGCACTAAAGGCCCGGTGCTTACAGTCCTATTATTTTTGTCAAGAGAATTGCAGACATCTCCATTGCCCAAATCTCCAAACCCCCACAAATCTGTATAGATAAATAGAACTACAGGTACATTGAAAAATAGGTAACTGTTTAGCAATTAATATTAAGAAAGATCAACATACAGAAGGCAGACCAGAGATACATTTGTGTTGTTCCCAGTTGCATCCTTTTCTGAAACATTTGATCTTGCTTGGTCCTTGCCACTGGTCAGTCTCCCACAGTTAGTCCCCCCGCAGAACCTCCTCTTTGTTCTCCTCCTTTCAGTTTGTCTCCTTCTCAGCTGCCACTGCCAATCACCTGACAGCGCTTTGATCACCAAGAGGAACCCACCTGTTGCCCTCCTCCACCATGTGTCTGCCTCTCCCTCCTACCATCTGCTGTCACTCTCAGTCTGCCCCTCAGTCCATCTTTGCTTCTGGGATGTTTATGCCAAGTAAATATTAGCCGCTTATCATCATTGCTGCCACCGTACACCTTGATAGACAAACGGCGAGGTAGATGTCGACAATTCTCTGCGGCCATTAAGGTGTGGCTGAAGATAATGAGAACTTATTACATTGCGAAGATGAGATGTGTGAATGTCTTCCAACTATATGAACATATTTTACAATAGCTGGGTAGCAAAATGGGCCAGTCTCCTGTCAAAGTAACAACTTTTACCCCAACGGCTTGATTTTGCTGTACTAATTTGCAACTTTTGCCTTTTCTGGAGTCAGAAAAGTCTCTTGAGTGGACAAGCTGAATTCTCTCTCCCTGTTACAGCAGCATCGGAGCAGCAGTAGCTGTGGGGCCTGTGGTAGCAGCACACACAGCAGTATTTCCAGTTCTGAATGCAGGCTCTGCAATGCAGGTGTGCACACAGCCACAAATATGTGATGAAAAGCCTCACTGAGAGCTGAGACCCTATCTGACCCATGTTGAGCCCCCCCCACTCTCCCTCTAACTCTCTTGCTCCCCCTCTCTTCTTTTCAGCTTTCACAGTGGAGGGGGCTGCTCACGAAGAAGAAGAAGAAGAAGAAGAAGAAGAAGAAGAAGAAGAAGAAGAAAAAGAAGAAGAAGAAGAAGAAGAAGACCACAAACAAAGAGGAAAAGAGAGAGAGAGAGAGAGAGAGGAAGAAGTGTCCAGAAACAGGGAGTGCTCTGACGTGCCTCTGTAGCAGAGTGTCACCTCATGCAGCTACACACCCCCGAGCACCCCGACCCCTGACACAAATGTGACACCCCAGCTGCCCACCCTCCTATCTGAACCCCCACCCATACCACCAACCCTCACCCCCCAACTGCAGCATTACCATATGTATGGCTCCCCTCGCCCCTGATTATGCTAATCACCTGTCCGGCCCCTGCAGACCCTAAAATGGGTGTATTTAGCAGACGGCTGGCTCCCAATACAGCTTTCCCTGGGCCCGAGGTGTACATTCACACACTCCTCAATGGGCAGATTCTTCCACGTTGCTGCCTTCATTCAGGTCCCACTCTCCCCTCCCAACCCCCCACCCCGAAAAAAGAAAAATCCTATTCAATGCCAATGGATTCACAGAGCAGTGGAAAGAGTAGTAGGGCAATACAATGCTGACAGAAAGTTGTTGTAGCATGTGCGTGCAGTGGTTGATTCAAAATACACATCAGACAAATGATGTATTAATTGGTGCATTTGAGAGGAAGTCACTGTCAGTGATGCAAACGCGTTTAAAAAACTCTCCACAGTCGACTCTTTTGTTTTCGTAAATCAAGCGACATAAAAAAAAAAAGAATTAGACAAACAACTCTTCCATCAACTCCAGCTCAGTTGGGAGAAAAATTCTCACCCTGTAACTTCTGTCAGTGCCTGTCCAATGCAAGCCAGGTGACCCCCCCCCCCCCCCCTGCTACATGGACCGCCCTGTGATTGGCCCGCAGCCCAGCCATAACAGACTGTGACATGAGCCTCAACAGCCGATCTCAACCAGCCATCTCTCTGTCATTTCCTGGAAAGATGGCCCATGATTCCAGGTGTCCCAAAATCCCACATTACAAAGTGTGGAATAGAAGAAACAGAGAAAGTGTGAACGGGAGGAAGACAAAAATAAACCGCATTATTTTCCACTTACTTTATTTTTACCTTAATGTTACCTTTACCTGGGCTGTGTATCATTTCAAAAATAATCAATAGGGGTGCCACCACGAAACGTAGGTCTCGTTACCTCGTAATTAAATGTTTTTTGGGCCACCAGTTGATATGGTGAACGGGAAAGCGAACGGTCGCTTAGTCGTTTGGCGACCTGAATGCAAGTCCAATATTCGCTCTCCTTTTAGCTCCGTTTTGATGCCTGCCAACTCCTGAGGGAAAGGTCTGGCTCTATAGCTGCTAAATGCTTCCTGTTAGTCACCAACTTTACCACGAATGCCTGTTGCAGCCAAAAGTTGACGCTGATGAGAGCGGAGAGAGTGAACCAAAACAGTAAAGCTGCGGTCGGAAAAAAAAACAACAATGAACTGAAAGACGCTCTGGAGAGCAGAGGGTAACTACGGAGTTGGTTACCATCTGTGTGGGTTTGTTATCCCTTTCCCATTGCACAGACATTTGATTCATTGTTGATACAAACAAATATGGATAAGATAAGCGGCTTTAAATAAATAATACAGCACAAAGTTGCAATCGCTGTGAGTGGGACAACTGTATCGGCACACTCGATTAAAAGCTTTCAAGCTCACACTGAAGAAGTCAACGTTTTAGGGATTTCGCCCAGGTGGGTTTGAAACGTGGCCTTTATTCAGTCAGTGTGCCGACGCTCGTCTTTTTTCCTACACTAAATGTGTCCTCTGCGCTCGCTGCGAGCCGTCCTGGACAAAACTGTCGGATGTAAATGTCTTAACGGAAAAAAAGAGGAAGACAATGACAAAAGTGAAAAGAAGTCCTGCCCATCAAGCCTCGCTGCACTTTATAACACAACGGCCGAGTCACAAGTTCCCAATGTCCTCATGCTTCAGCCAGACTCGCAGGGCGGTCTCACTTCAGGAGACTATTTCACTCTGACGCATACTGACTTAATCTGGAGCCCAAACCTCTCAATCATCTGGGAGAGGAAATGTTTTATATCACTCTATCTTTATGCTTTTGCGTGTGCATGTGTGGTACTTGTGTAACCGCTGCGGCTGCCAGGTTCTATGACGTTGTGCTGTAGGAATTGCAATGAACTATACTGCTACGTACGTAACCCATGTGTGCCAGAGGGGGCTGAGAAATTCCAACGACACACACAATTTGGAGATGTTTATAATGCGTTCGCGTGAACCATTCTCTGCAGGCGCTGCAGTCTGAAAGGCATCAATCCACACCCCCGATCTCTCTCCTGGAGTACGGTAGGCACTGCAGCCAAAACACAAACACACTACTGCTACTATACTCCTGCTTCTTCCCTCGCTCAGTCTACCCCCCAACCCCCAAACACACACGCGCACACACACACACACACACACACACACACACACACACACACACACACACCCTCTGCTGTTTTGTACTTTCTCCACCCCTCTGGCAGTCAGCGCTGTGAGGGAGGGAAGAGAGGAAAGGGGAAGAGGGAGGGAGGGTAGGCGAGGGAAGGGAAGGAGGGAGGCCAGACCACCCTGCTCTCATGGCAGGGCTGAGTGTTTACATTGCCGTGGCTCACTCTGTAATACATCTGGCATTCTGAGGCCACTCTCTCCAGCCAGGGACGGGGGAGTGGTGGTGGTGGAGGAGGGAGGAGGAGGCTCGGGTAAAGAGAGAGACCTTTCTGGCAGACGGGAAAAGAGAGGGATAGAAGAGAGAGAGAGAGAGAGAGAGAAAGGAGAAGGAGGTAGAGGGGGGAGGGTAATTCTCTCCACAGTCTCCTGTGGTCGGTCATTCGCAGGGCTCTGGTTTTTGAATAAGAGCGCCTGAAAGAATGCAAAATGTAAACAGAGAGCTTTGATGCATCTCAGGATGTCATTTATGAATGGGGAGTGCATACACACACACACACACACACACACACACACACACACACACACACACACACACACACACAGAGCATGGTTAGCGAGCAGATTTAACGTTATCTGAAATGTACCTTCGCCAGGTAGGGGTGAGACACACAAAACTGCTTTCAAGTGAGGGAGAGGTAGCCTGAGAAAACAGTGCTGCAAGTCTGTGTACAGTACCAGAGGCGCAATGTTTCCCCACACTAAATCCCTCACCGGCAGGCCTGCACTTTTCATCAACTCGTAAAGTTTAACACAACATGCTGGAATGTTATTCCTTCTATAGAGCTTTAATCCTGTTTGTAGAAAACGGATAAACACAAACCTAATTGGAGGCCAGTTCTTTTTTTTTAAAGCATGTACGCTCACGTTTGTGTGCAACTGTGCTGATGGAGAGAGAAAGATGGATGACTCTATGTAGTGAGTGTGTGTGTGTGTGTGTGGGTGTGTGTTTGATTGCTTGCGGCTGCTGAATGAAAGCAGTTGGAGACAGAGTGAAAGAGGAGGAAAAAGGATTAATAAAGAGGAGAAATAGCCCGCCATGCCAGCCCTGGTCAACCACCTACTCGCTCGCGGAACCAGAACTGCAAAGCCTCTCTGCGTATGTGAGTGTGTGTGTGTGTGTGTGTGTGTGTGTGTGTGTGTGTGTGTGTGTGTGTGTGTGTGTGTGTGTGTGTGCATGCATCCATGCATGTATCAATGCTTCCATACACATCAAACGCCAGATAATTCAATCATGCAAACCACAATCCTCTCAGTGGAGACACCACATTCAGGGCTCTCTTCATCCTCCATATCTTTGTCCACAAGAAAGGATGTCAGGGCTTCTTCCGCATGCACTTAACATCATACCGCTCCCCTCTCCGCTGCCATTACCAGCAAAACAACAAAACAACCACCAACTCTGTCAACTCGGCTCTTAATCGCACTGGATACAAAAACAGAAATGCGAGCGAGCGGGGGAGTTGCTTTCGAAAGAAGAACCGTTGGCCCCATCAGACTGGAATCTGAAGCCTTGAATCGGGCTGCACACACATGGGTGGGCACCGTTTTGAACGGTCACATATTGATTTCAGGAATAAACCGAAAGCAGGCAAAACATAAATAAGGCACATTCAGGGGAGCGGGTCTTTGCCTCCTCCCTGTCGCATCGTTCCTCGACGTATATTCCGGCGTGACAGCAGGAATGACCACCCGCATTAATGGGGAAGTCGAACATTTGAGTTTGGATGATAATCCAGAAAAATCAGAGATTAAAGCAAAAGATGACAGATCAGATTCACTGCCCTCTGCTGGAGGACAGATGTCAAAAGGTTAAACACAAACTCATAAAGTGCAAGACTGTCTCGGAACAACATCTGGCTCACGTGAGACGCACCCGTACAAATGCAAATGCGTAGAGACCCATATACAGGACACGAGCAATGGCTGGTGACAGCTGCAACTTCTGCTGCATTTCCTCCGCCCCTCCCGTCCTCCACCCGGCCTCCCTCCCTGCTCTGCTGCGAGTCTTCACTCTGCACCCAGGCCACAGGGCGAGTATCAGGTGAGGTTTTAAATAGCGGGGCCTCCGCAAGATGACCTCAGGGTCCCAGAGGTCTACCCCCATGGCCCCTGGCCTCTACACTTATACCCCCACCCCCACCCCAAGAAAGTGCTCCGGGACCTGGGGCCTCCTCAGTCTGTAGCCGCGAGGCTACACTCCGTAGCCCTCTGTGCCCCAGCCCGGCCAATAAATCTGGAGACCATGAAACTCATTTCAACTTGAAATCGCTCGCACTTATCTCTGCGTCCACGACGAATGCGTTACCAAAGCTACAGGCTAACCACGACTCGGCCGAGATCAAGGTGCAGCTCCATCTCACCCGCTCAATCCCCCCGGCTTCATCTTCAACCCTTCCAAAATGTTCTCCTGCCTGCACCTTCTCTCACCCATCAACACAGGCCCTCAGCTCCTCCCTCAGCACAGAAACCGAAGCAGAGGAGTGAGCGGGTGGGGGGCCCCCGTCCTACAGGAAGGCCAATGTTTACGCGATACTGTTTTAATTAGAGGCAGGGGGCGCTGCTATTTTCTTTACAATTTGGCCTGTGTTTGCCTTAACCCAGAATGCCATAGGATGTGATCCGTTTTCCATTTGTAGCGAGGAGGGACTTCTTACTCCTCTCCTCTGCTCCCTGAACGCGGCTTACGGTTAATCATCGCATGATCATCTAGAATCGCCGGCAATCTGAAACCCGAGGATGCCTCTGAAGTCAAACGCGGGCCAATGTAGGCATGCGGTCGGACAATGAGGAAAGCACACAGAGCGGATGGGGGGGTGGGGGGGACTGGAGACCACAATACTACAACTTCCTGTTGGAGCCACTAGTTTCCTGTGAGTGTCACAGTGGGCATAAACGCAGCAGTTATCTGCAGTGCGGCTGCCATCTGCCCTAAATACACACCGCTATCATTTGCATGTAGTCTAGGAAGGGGAAAAAAGACTTTAAAACATAAAAAGCGTTCCCCGAACCCCCATACATCCTCGTCGATTTGACACAATCGCCTCTTTGTGCAGGTCGTGCGTCTCACTCCCAATTGGTCTCTGTCGCTTTGTCTGATAAACAGAACTTCCTGTGTCCGAGTGTTTATAAACAGTGCCGAGTGAGCACTGTGAGAAGAGACAATCCCCGCGAAAAGCTTCTGCACATGACAGCGCGCAAAATAAACACGCCAGTCTACTCCGGTTTTTACGCAGCAAGCGGTGGTCTGCCGTAGGCCTCGGCACCGGCAGGAGGCAGGTGACGACGGACACGTCGTGAGACCACCGAACGAAATGCAGCTCTGGTTGACTGTAAAGGAATTAAAAGAACGAGTATGAGCTGGGTGTATTGTGTGTGTGTGTGTGTGTGTGTGTGTGTGTGTGCGTGCGTGTGTCCACAGGCCACACAGCTTCCAGGCGGGGTCGTCCACGGGTCGCCTATTGGAGGGCAGTTCCAAATGAAACATAAACAGCCGCTCTGTCCTCTCCTCCTCTCTCCTCTTTTTCCTCTCAGACGATGGGCCAGTCCCCCAGCACGGCCCAGCACAGCGATTCGCGGTCCAGGCAGAACTGATCTATCCCTCAGCTGTGCAGTCTAATCTAAACAAACAGATCTCTCCCTATCAACATCTGGAACCCCTCACGTACCGGGACCTAGGAAACCACCACAGCCCAGTCTCTTTATCAGTGTGTGTGTGTGTGTGTGTGTGTGTGTGTGTGAGCAGGTCTCCATGTATTGGCATGAGCCCTGTGCGAGTCCACGTTGTAGACGCCTACCAGAGGTTAATAGGCTTGTTTTAACATAAAGCGAGCCTGGTCTGACAATCCTAAAACTCTATGCTGTAAACACTACAGAGTAAAGGAAAACCCGAGCAAAAAGAAAGGCGATATAACAATTGAATCATCAGTTATGTGCCAGTAAATTTAGTGTAATGACAATAGTGCAATGGGGCTGGTGTTTTTCTTTTCTTTCTTCCAATACCTGAGTCTTAAAACAAGAAAAATGCGAAATCCCAAACACAAGTAACCAGGGCTTTTCCCCCCTGACATACCCCAAAAAAGGTATTTGGAACTCAGTAAATGACTTGAGTATATAACACATTTCATTCCCTGTAGACTTAAAATGTGGCTGTAAAAAAGGTTTGCATTTTGCTGCTCCATGAGATAAAGGAGCTGCTATTGGGGGGGGGGGGGGGCATAAGCTTAAAGCATAATGTACTTCTCTGTTGTCCTTCTGTGTGCTCCAAACAATATATTTCATCACGGGTCTGTCATAACATTCAGTTTGGTGTGGAGCCCCTCGCCGCGGTGCACATGACCGGGGTCTGACATGTGAAAAGGAGTGTGAAAACAAGTGTGTTCCTCAGGCTACAATCAGGAGTCCTGTACAGAGGAGGCTGCCCTCCGTCTAAACCTGAGCCGACTGCGCCTGCGCCGCAGATTAGAAGAACACGCTGCCGGTCAGACCCTGCGGCAGCAACCAAAGGGAGAGAACAGCCAACCCGGGGGAGGAGGAGGCTGTTTGATCCGTCCACTTTAATGCTCGATCTCATGAGCCATACATTTTATTGTGTGTGTGTATGTGTGTGTGTGTGTGTGTGTGTGTGTGTGTGTATTTGAGGGTGGGAAGATAAAATGGGATGAAACCAGCAAAAGGCGAGCATGCAAACGTGACAACAACTACTAATTTGTTTCTCTTTTTTTTTTGCCATGAGCAAAGAAATATTGAAATACCTATTCAGGTTTATTTACCAGGAGCAAAATCTGCTCCTCCATTCATGACTCCTACAGCCGACTCTAGCCCCTAAGTGCAGGAATGCGGATCAAAGGAAAGGAGAAAAAAATAAGCACAGCCCCTTCCCCTTACAACCCCCCCCCCCCCCTACCCCCCAAAGCACCACCCATATACACAGTCCCCCCCTGTTTTTACTTCAAGTGTTCAGTCTTCATAAGTTGTTTCTGATAGAAAACAACAACAACAACAACAATAACAACAAGGAGGACTGAGTGAGCGGCCTATCCACTCCACAAACACGAGTTCCTTTCCTCGCTCCGCTTTTTCCATGCAGCCAGAGACAAATCTTTTCGGAAAGTTGAGAGCTGTCCAAAACGGGACCACACACAGTCTCTGAGCATTCAACTGCTGGGGGCAGGCAGACACACACTCACACACTCTCACAAAATGGCGGCTTTGACGAAAATCTCCTCTACCCACGAAAGCTTCTTATGAACTTAATTACGACCTCACTTCTGAGTGCAGTTGCAGGCACCTCTCGCACAGCTTGTGTGTGCATCTGACTTGGTTTGGGAAGCAGAAGGAGTATGAATTCAGGAGATAAATGAAATGATTTTTTTTCCAGTTTCACTTGGCCACTTGCCAGGACCTAAACAATAAGCAATCCCCCTGGCTTGTTTAGTGGCACCAACCCACCCGCTCCTCGTCCAATCTAAACCATCCCATGTCCGTTCCAAATACGCAATATGGGATTGTAGAGCTTCAAAGGCATGGAAAAACAGAACAGTTCTGGCATCTGACATTCAAACACACGCACGCACACACACACACACACACACACACACACGCACACACACACACACACACACACACACACACACACACACATGTAGCAAGAGTAATGCAAAAAGGGGAAGAGATCTTCATCCCTTACAGGTCTCTCACACACACACACACACACACAATACAACCAGATAAACATAAAGTCACAAGTGTCTTACCTTCCACCCAGAGTTTCTCCACGTCCGTCTCCAGATTAGCTGCCCTTAAGCCCACGGCGAACGCTCCGAAAATCATGAGGCCCACGACCAAAAACTTTCCGCAGTTCTTTTGTATGTAACAGCCCAGCCTGAATAACAGTCTCTGGAACTTCGCTCTCAGCCATAGAGGTGCTTTCCTCCCAGTTGCCTTCCCCTGCAACGAGACAAGAGTCCTGGTGTCACTGTCCATTCAAACACAGACACATTGCACTTACCTGGACAGGTACACCTGCAGGGTTCGAGAGAGAAGAGGTTGGATCGTTAGACAGGCGAAGAGATGACAACCACAGCATGGTCCAAGTGTGTTTTAAGTCAAAGAGTCTTCAGAATATTTGAGCCAAGGCAACCTTCATCAGAGAGGACTGGCTGTTACCATTCGCGTTGAGACCGCGAACACTCCCAGGACGTCAGGCCAGAAAAACAATAAAAACAAACATTCACTGTCTCGCTCTGCTCGCTAACCTGTGATGATTGAAACGCAAGCATCTGCCCGAGGGCCGCCGAGAGACCACGAAGGACTCCCCAAAGCGAGGGCCACAGGCTGTGTCATATCAGTAACACATATAAACTGTAACCTTAGCAGGAGTCACGCAAAAAAGGGAAAGAGATCTTCATCCCTTACAGGTCAGGTCACACACCACACACACACACACACAGACACAGCCTGGTCCTTTTCTTGTCATTTATATGCATACAGCGAGATGGTTATGCAGATGCTAACAAAGACATGCTGACATTTGGGTGTCAGAGGTTTGTGTTGCATGCGCTGCAAAATAGGTTTGCAGCCGGATCTCCAGAGTGGATGGAGGGAAAAGACACAGTTATACAGTAGGTGGCCTTTTTTCTCTCTCTCTCTCTCGATAATACACTTTCCCCGTGTCTCTGTTTCACACAGAGGTGTCCTTATTTTTAAGAATGCAGCCTGAAACCCTTCCTTTGGATGCTTAATCATGCTGTGAACTAGAACAGCGTGGTCCCTATGAATAGACTGAAAGTATAATAAAAGGCATTGGTCTCAGGTCCACAGAAGGTCATCTATTTTGGGAGTGCTGTGATTTGTCTCTGACACACACACACACACACACACCAAACGTTGATATTAGATACAGTGAAAGGGTGCATGTGGTAAAAAACAAAACAATAACAACAACACAAATAGCGTCAGACACAACTCCCAGTCCCCGTGTGTGCCGGCCTGTGCCCGGGGGACTGGAGGAGCCGTCATCACAGGGAGGACTCACAATATTTGTGAACGGAAGAGAGCAGCCACATGGTTTTTTTTTTCCTTTTCTTTTTCTCTTCTTCTTTTTTCTTTACGCGAGTCTCCCAAATGTGGACACTGTCACACGCAAAACCTTCAACTTAACTCGTGCGCGACTCACGAGAGAAAACAAAAACAAAAACAAACGTCAAGCTGGCTTGTTATGAAAAACGAGTCAATGACGGGTTGGCGTGGACCGCCGGAGAAAGCGGCATGTTTTTGCCCCGAGACCGTTACAGTTTGGGGATGCGGGATCGAGTGGGCTGTGTGTGCGTGTGTGTGTGCGTGTGTGTGCGCGCGTGTGTGTGTGCGCGACTACAACTTGTTTTCATATCCCCCCACCCTCCCTCCAAAAAAAAAGAAAAAAAACAGAAGCCGGTTGCACGAGAAGGGTTGTAAACGTTGTGCATAAATCTGCGCTCTCTCCGACCTCGCCTTACCCCCGTGTGTCCCCCCGCTGCCCGTCCCGTTACCTAGCAGCGACTGGACATAGTTTGGACACCTATTTTTTTCTCTTTTCTTTTCTTTTTGTTGTTGTTGTTGTTGTTGTTGTCGGCGAATACAATGAAACCAAGACCACAAAGCTGCCTGGTTAAGATGAGAAATAAGCACCTGGGTTATTTGCTCCAAAGCAAAGCCCGCGTCGCAGTAACTCGGCCGCTGCAAATACTCCAAATCCAGCGGTGCGTTGCGGGTATAGTTCCCCCTGTTCCTCCGCGTTATCCTCGGCCGATCGGGGTCTCGGTTTTCCTGCTCGGAGGGCGCATTAGCAGCCGAGGCCATGTTGCGGGGACTGCGAGACCGTTTCCCACTTTATAGTATCTCCCCGAAAGCGTGCAGCGATATCCCAAGGCAACAGAGTTTCACTCTCGGAGATCTCACACCCGTGAAGTAGGGCTTCATACTCCTGTTGGAGACGGCGAGTCAAAGTCTGCGTCTTCCATCCCAACATTTCGCGATCCGGAGGTCTCCGCCGCTTTTCACCGCATTCACCCCCGTGTGTCTTGACAAAAAAAGTCGGTTTCTCTCAAAAAGCGGCGTGCGCGAAGCGGTTCCCATACACGAGTCGTCGGCTGAGAAACCTCGATGGTCGTTGCATTCTGGTGAGATCTATGTGGTCTTCCCCCTGAGCCGCGCGTCACGGCCGACTCTGAGACTCAATAGAAGAGGAGAAAAAGACCTCTCTCCATTTGGAGGCAGAGGAGGAGGAGGAGGAGGAGGAGGAGGAGGGGTGAAGAGAGAGAGAGAGAGAGAGAGAGAGAGAGAGAGAGAGAGAGAGAGAGAGAGAGAGAAAAGACTCGAGATCCCGCCTCTGGGGCTGTCAGATTGCAGGACTTTCTTGGATCTGATTGGTTCCAGAAGGGCAAAAATTACTCAGCAAACACGACTATTATTAGCTGCTTAGCAACAGCTCACTAAAGTAGAGAGACCACCCAGGTCGGGGAGACCTCATGTGTGCATCTCCAACTTCAGGGGAGGCTCGGCGAGAGCCAACCCCGCGCGGTGCGTTTGGTGTCGGGTGTTTGTTTCCACGCAGCGCCCCGTCGCCAGAACGAGGACCTGGAGTCTGAGGCAAGGTACACGGGTTGAGCGACGGAAGCGGGGGACAGAGGAATGTCTGAACTGCAATGTTTTAACTTTTTTTTTCTTCTTTCTACCGCCACCATGATGGTGCTGGTAGTTCAAATTACAGCGGTCCAAGGGGAGGTCCTACAGTCCGATGTCAGCCCCGCTATAGCGCATATACATTCGTATGTTTTTTTAAAATGTTGTATGTTGACAATTGTTCATTCATAAGCGGTGTGTACAAATAGCAGGAATACATCCACAATGATTATGTTTTGGGATTTAAGAAATAAAGTTATGGTCACAATGGTCAAAGTCAAATAAACAGAGTCCATCTCCAACTGGGCTGCATGTAAATCTGAAGATAAACATTCAACACTACAAAACAATAATCTTTGGACACAATTAGTAAACATAAACATAATAATTATGATAATGATGATGATGAACTTTTTTTTTTTTAATCACAAATGTTTTGCCTTTACCACCGTAGTCCCTATTTATCCTTTAGCAGTTGTATTATCCACTTTACTGGTAAAGCCTGATATTATGCCCTGCTACAATTATGTAAAAAGAACAACTCATATTTTAAATAGGACGACTGTAGAGACACATTTCATTTGTGCGCATATCCGCGTGCAGCGTTAAAAGCTCGGACACGTGAAATCCATGCCTACAATGTAGATTGCATTAATATCTAATCTTATCATATTGTCTGACATTGTATGACGCAGTAAACAGCGGTACTTTTTGTCTTGGAAAGTCTTGTCAGGTTATACAAATAGACATCGACATATATCAATATGTTCAAAACAACATCTGTTTCCCTAAATGGGCATTTTCAAAAAAATATTAATGTTGCCTGAACAATAGAGCAAATTAGATATTAAACACAAATCAAATCTAAGAACTATGAAACATTGTACAACTTTTCCTTAAAAAAAGTAAAGCAACAATCACCAACTGTAAACTCAGACTGTCTGAGGATGTGAAAAATAAAACAGTGTGTGCAAAAAAAAAAAAAAATCGAGTGCTAATTAGCTGGTGTGGTCACTTTTAATGGCAGCTCTCCAAACTTCACACCTCGCACCTCATACCTGAGCCCTCCGAGCCCAGCAGCGGCTCGTCTGGCGGCCAGCCGCGCGCTTACCATCTTCAGTCCAGGTGGTGTGAGCTGTCAGAACAAATCCGTGATATCCGCCCCCCGTGGAGACCGGAACGTGCATGTCCGTTACGAGGAATTCAAAAAAATACCTGCTTTATTGTTGCGAGGCGGAAGGAGAAAAAAAAAGACGCATTGTAATCCATCTCGCAGGCATCGCGCTCTGCGTCTAAAAAAAGAAAAAGAAAGAAAAGGTTAACTTTAAATTACGAGGCTGCTCCTTTTTGGCCACGTGGGTGGTCTCGTTCGCTCCAAAGGCAGCAGGACTCTTCGACTGTCACGTGATTAGCCCAACATTTTAAACAGTACCGACCCATGCACGCGGCAGCATCCTGCACGCGCACAGTGAGAAAGACAGCACGAGCACGGAGTCACACGCTCTGCAACACAAAAAAAACATGTCCGTCACACACCTGTCGCACAAATACAGTTGTGTGCAAACGAGTGTGTGCATACATTTCATGCACGGGACACACACTATTTTGCTTGCTGATGAAAAAGTGCACACAATGGCTCAGACATACAACATATGGAAGTGTATGTACATTATTATTAGTATCATGAAGCTTGCACACACATTTCCAATTTACAGATTTACAAAAACATTTTTTTTATCCAAATAAAACTGTGAGATTGAACTGTATTCCTCCTTTGGCTCAACCCTGCTTCTCAGAGAAGCTTAAATTATGTCAGATAAGTGCCACGGTTATCCATTCAGTTCAACATTGAGACTTTTCATTGGAGAAACTTGTTTTAGTTGGAAGATTGGCTGCACCAATAATATCACTTCACTGGCATCACATACCCGTCGGTGTGGTGTGAGTGGGTGTGAAAAAGCATCGAAGGGAGGCCAAAAGTGGCCTGCGATGCCCCCTAATGCCCCTCCGCAGAGCCAGGCCGGCGTTACAGCCAGCAGGAGTCATGACCGCTGCAGCGTATCTGTGCTAGACACGTTGGAGTTGTTGTCGTGACGGGAACGCTGCAGGACTCCATCAAAAGGGCCGGAGGTCATCGTGGAACATGGTCCATGCCCTACGAATACTGTAGTGTTGAGGCTGTAAAGATATGCCAGTAAAAATGCTCTGGCAGATTATATTGCGAGCATCTGCGTGAACTAATGAAATACATGTGCACATAAGATGCCCAGACACCCTTGAACAAACATGAGCATATTTCCTTCTTTTTTTATTTTTTATTATTAATTTACCATCATGTGGTAATATGGATCAGATGGACTAATTGTTCACTTCAGGGATTATACCAAGCAGTGAGAAATGTATTCCAAATTAGTTTGTTTTCATTTTGTACATAGTTTGGATTTGAGACTTGTGTCAGAAGAGGGCAACGAGTCTACTAAGGCCTGTAAGTTATTGTCCTTTAGAGAAAAGCAGATTCAGTAGCGGCCCCATGCGTGTTTGGTTGGGCAAAGATTTCTTATCTTTTTGTGACAACAAAATAATAATATAGGAGAAATGTAAAAGAGACAATGACATATTTGGTGGTTTCAATAAAAAGATCATTTAAAAAAAAGGATTAGAAATGTGGAAACACATACAATCACTGATTAAAAAAAAAAAAGACAAACAGTCCCAAGTTCCGGCCTCTCCATCCAGAGTATTTCCTGCCTTTCCTTGTCTGATATGATAATAAATATATGATCATTTTATATTTCATGCTATCAATGGTCGTCGTGAGGGAGCAGTACTTTGATTCCCAGGAAGATACGCTGACAACAGCTGATTGCCATGACCATCACTTCCAGAGGACCCATTTGAATATTATTATAAATGTCCTTACATTTTCTCTCGTGCCACTGTTAAACCTATACTGTCAACATTTTGCACCATGTCTTATAACAGGTAGCTTTTGCATTAAACCAGCAGACCACATTGAAGATTCCCAAGAGACCGTTTGATTTAATGACCCCCATGACCTTTCCTCTTGCGCCACCTTCAGGAAAACCTAAACATTTAAACATTTAAACCTAAACATTTTAAACTCAAAAACCCTACTGTACATGAAGCACCATTTTTCTTAGATGAGTTATGAATGGAAAGAACAGCCATCTTAAGGTGCTTTGTGATCAGGCAGCAGAAAGAGAGAGTGAAAGAATGCAAACAAAGCACACCTCTTCATTGAAAACAAATGAACTAGAGATCCCAATTAAGTAAGAATGTCCTCTCTCTCTCTCTCTCTGTCTCTCTCTCTCTCTCTCTCTCTCTCTCTCTCTGTCTCCCTCTCTAATAAAAGCCAAACAACATTCATGCATTGGAGTGAGGGGTACTTGGTTCTTAAGAGATCCTGTGGTCCCATTCATTGAAGACTGCCTAGTACTGCACAGTACTAATGGTAAGGAATAATGCGTCGCACTACCTTGTTTTTCCTGACAATACCTGTCTACAGGTGTACTTGTTAAGATGACTGTTTGTTTGTATATGCAAGCTCAGCGAAAGTTCAATCTTTAAACTCACTTCATTTATTTCGATTTCTTTCCTTTAACACTTCCAACTCAGTCATCCGACTGAGAATATTCCCATTTTCACACTGAACGGATGTAGACTGTGAGTATGAGCCTGCCAATGGCCGCCTAATTCAGCCATCCTCCTCCTGCCCTTCCGCTATCTATTGTGTGATTGGCTTAAAGAAGACAAGCCAAAATATTTTTTTGTTTTTTTTCGACTTTACCAGAATCTGACCTTTCTTTGGCGCTGACATGGCTGCTGTGGCAGTGCAAGCACAAATCTGTGATACAATCGGTGCTGATGGACTGTTGGAGGAATCGTGCCTATATTTATTTCAACATTCCTCCATCAAATTGGTGTCACGGTAATTATTATTGCATATTTGGCCCAAGTTGTATGAAATGGGAATTGTCCTGTGAGTTTCCATTCACTAGAAAACCTCCCCGTCAGTGCTCCTCCACAATACCTCTCTTTGGAAGCAACCATGCAGGGACCATTTCCATAATATCTCTGACAAGTCATACATACAACTATTCTCCCCCCCCCCCCCCCATAGGGGCTGAATGCACGGCAAGGGCCCGCTGGAATGTTTATGCTTCGACTCAAGTCAAGGTTGTCTTCAATCATACACAGAGCTGTTTGACAGCTTGCAGCACCGCCGGGCCTCTGTTTACCTCACCCAATTTCCAACTGGCTTTGTGTGCACAATCAGAGCAGCTCAGAGAGGATCCGAGAGGGCAGTCGCACCGTACTCCATCCTGCAGCAACACAGGGGAGTGGACCAAAGGCGTCATGATGTGATACAGAAACTGTTTGACTGGTTTAATCAGAAAAGATAAACTCTCCAGTGAAAAAAAAAAAAATGAAAAAAAGCAGACACCGGTTCATTTAAAATACATGTTTGAAATAATTCAAGTTGATTTTGTATTTCTTGTGGTCCTGAAGATAGTGAACATTACTCTTTTGGACACGTGACGAATGCACTCGTACTGATATGGAAAATAAATGAGGGTTTACAGAAAGTGAGCGTGCACACTATTCCAACAGTGAAAGGGTTTCATTCGTCAGGTCCTTGTGTGTCTGTGTTTCATACTATATATTTTATACATGATATATCTGATACCCACACGTAAAGGTCACGTTTGACAAAAAGAAGAGAAGAGAAGAAAAGTATGCCTGACAGAAAGAATCTAGGATGAATATTGATTTTGATTAGTGGGCATTTAAGCACTTTCAAGTCCTATCAGTCTCAACTGGGCAACACAGTCAGACTTCACCGTTTGGCTGACATTTACTTTGAGATCCGGGACAGACAATGTTGGAGCGGGTCTGGTATTTAGACAAGGAACTGGTCTGTTCTGCAGAACTGGCCTGAGAAGCTGTAATTTTTGGAAGCCAGCTCAGCCTCCAATGTTAACAGGAAACGTGTGCTGCTCTGAATGTATACACGCGGCCTCAACAAATAAGCAGCATAATACTATATCAACGCTGTGGCTCCACAGAAACACAGGGTTTCAAAAGGAAGAAGGAGAGAGAGGAAACCTGAAATTGGAGGAAAGGGAGTAGTCAAGCAGATGGAGCTGGTCCCTTTTTTTTTTATGTAAAGAAATTAAAGGAAACTTTGACTCAGACTCACACTCACAAACAAATATATTTGTGAAACATTTTCTTACATCTGCAGTCTTGCACATTTTGACTTCACACATTCACTTTGGTGGAAGGTTTGCTTACTTCCACGGCTGAGGTGGTTCTCTGTGGGAGGCCCACTGGAAAAAAAGTGACACATTTAAAGGTAAGAACCTCATAAGCTGTCCAGACCTCCGTTTACCCACCCAGACCTCCTGTTCAGCTGAGAACAGCGGGAACTGTTACCTTCCTCAATGGAATTCAAGCTCATAAACAAGCAGCATCAACCTCCATTAGGGGGAATTAGCGCAGAGCATGGAGGCACACGGTTGTGTTCCTTAATGAATCCACTAAATACCTCCCACGTAATATCAATGTTCTAAATTAAATTCATTATTGTCTTTGTGACTGCTTCTTTTTTTCGTAGGTAGATGTTTACGGTTTGGGAGTAAGAGCTGTATTCATGTGGATGAAATGGAGTTAAGCAATGTTTGGAATACCAGAGGTATTCTGAGGTGTGCCTAACAGCATGATAGACCTGTAGTTACTGCATTTAACAGTTTGTCTGCAGAGGTGCACTTTGACATTTTAATTTCATCCCTGTGTGTCATCATATGTGAAATGATAGTCTCATATCCAAAGAGTAAAAACAGTGAAGATGTAGTTCATCAGAAACTACTTTTTGAAATGCAACCAAGTTATTGTTTCACAAAAACAAGTACCATAATTGGTATGATATAATATTTTAAAAAGCCCATATTAGATCATATTCCTTTAAGTTTTATTTGACCATGCTTGTGTTTGACAAATACCTTAAAAGTCGACTAGAGGAAAGAGACAACTAAAAAGCACCGTTTTTCATTCAGAAACAAGGCCCAATACACAGCGGACTCAAATAGAAAGCATGTGGTTGAGAGCCCCGACTGACATAAACACTCATTATGGAGATTGTGACGTTCTCGCAGCTTTGAAGGATGATTGTGTTGGAATTTGACAATATTTCTATATATACCTATATATATATATATATATATATATATATATATATATATATATATATATATATATATATATATACATATATATGTATATATATACATATTCATATAGATATGTATATATGCATATATATGTATCTATACACATATATATACATATATATATATATGTATATATATATATAATATTCTCCCACCATCTCTCTCTCTCTCTCTCTCTCTATATATATATATATATATATATATATACATAAATATATATATATATATATATATATATGTGTGTATATATACATATATATATATATGTATATATATATATACAGTACATATATATATACTGTTTTAGATGTAGTGCAGGCCTGCAGCAGGTGTGCGGACGGCACCTGCAGCCAAACAACTGTGACTGCATTATTTCTCGTGTGGCTCATCAATGCACCCTCACAGTCATCATCTGCTTGTTCTCCCCACAGTGCCATGAGGTCATAGCTTAAGTGGCCAATTAGCCCAAACACTGTTTAATCTGGGCCATCTCCAGAGATGGAAATAGGTTGGGATGAGGAGGGGGATTTATTGCTGCGCCACAGGACATCTGTGAATGGAGGACTGTGAGACCTGTCTACCTCATGCCCGTCATCTTACCGTAGCACCTGCAGTTATGCGAGTGTCTGTGGCCATCTGGTCTGTTTTGGTTAAACGTCTGGTGGGCTCACTGTGAGGTCTGACTTGAGCACGGAGGGAAATAGCTGTCATAATTACCCACGCTTATATCTTTCAGATAAAACCCTGTTTCCTAATTACCGTCTGCCGACAATCTTCTTGCCTAATTTACGCCTATTGGTCAAGATGTTGGCACTCTCCTCTGACTGTCTCTCCGTCCAGCCAACATTGTTAGTGGTGAATATTCAACTGTAATCGCTGCTGAACAAAAACTACGTACGAGGCCACAAGAGGAAGTGCGACAGTGCTTTTTTTCTGTTCTTCAGAGGTCCAAGCCAGGTGCGCATGAACGTGGGAGTAGGTGATAAAATCAGATGAAAGGAGGTTTGAAGTGATGAAAGAAAAGAAGGTCAGGATGTGGAGAAAGAGAGAGACGCGGCTTGACATCTCCAATTGGAGTGCTTAAACGTAAACACAGCTAGATGTGACAGAAGAGCATTTATTGGCTGCGTTTTAATTATTGATTTGACCTTCCATAGACTGCCAAGGAGTGTTGTGTATACACAGCGATGTGCCGCTGACAGCTTATCTGGGTCCAGCCTGGCTTTTCACAGAGAACATCTTGGCAATGCTCAGAAATGCATCCGCTCAATTCAACAGCGGCATTGTTTGGCATTGCCGTGGCAAAGTCAAGTGTGATGTAATTGGCGCTCTGTGTGTGACCATCTCTTCATATGCAGGAAAAATAATGAGAGGAGACTCATTATGAGTTGAGGGAGAGAAGGTTAGATCTCGAAGAACCCAGTCATTAACTGAAATATGAAGTGATGCAGTTCGAATCTGTTCCAGAGTTGATATAACACAGTGTTTGTAGGTTTGGGTCAGCAGGCAGCCGATAAACACACATCCATCTGTGCTCTCACCGCCGTGCTGGTGTGTAGCACTGCAATGTCAAACAATCTGAAACAGAGTTAACATGTGTTTGTATACAGATCGGCTCTTTTCAGTAAAACCACCTTGGTTTTATCGGCAGTGACACGATGGCAGAGAGCGTGGACCCGAAACATTTTCAGAAATACATTTTGGGAGTTTTGTATACTTCATCCAAATAACAGACGCCGTAGCATTTGTCTCGGTCCTCATGTCATAACATTTGCTTTATGGAAAACTCTGATCCTGACATACACAGAAATGCAGCAATATATTTGTGAGACTTTTAGTCAAATCCAACTAAGACAAATGGTTTCCCCATCTGGACATAAAATACGATTGTCAACAATGAGTTAAATTCATTTAACATTCATTGTAACTTGGAAAAAGAAAAGAAAGTTCACCAAAAGGAGACAAAACGATGGGGATGTAGTATGGTCTTTAACAGGGTCTGGATCAAGCTGTTAACTAAGCAGAGATATATGTGTATGCAATGTAACTGGATAGGTTTCTCTAGAATGGAAATATCACAGATTTCTGTGGGTTTAGTTAAAGGGAAATCCCAGAAGACCTAATGTAATAATTGGTTTACTTTTATTGTTTATTGAAAGGGTGAAAAACAAAGATTTGGGACAGGTTTGGAGTAATTGCTAATAATTAGGAACCCTTTAAATGACCATTTCTTTGAATGAACATTGGTGAGCGACGAGACGTTTATGCATTATTCTCGAACGTGACTGATATCGCTTACAAGTTGTACCCAATGGCTACTATCATATTGTTTCTGGCTTCACTTTACACCAAGTGAATAACTGGTAAGGTTGTGCTCTACTCCTACATTGTGAGGTGGGTGAGAGCTGGATTTCTTTTACACTCTTTTTTGAATGTGTCGTAAACTAAAAGCCTTGAAGCAAGATGATGGGTTAATTATCATGACAGGAAACATTTCCCCCATTGCCAAAGTTCAACAAGTCTTCACTAGCACTGCAGTCACTCACACAACTGTACAAAGACACAGGGCACATCCGCTCCGAGGACGGGGTCTTCCAGTAACTATCCGTAACATCTGAGTGAAGTGGCCTCACTCCGTCATTGTTTTGAGCGGTCATTCCAAAAGAGGTCATGCATGACTTTAAAGGAAACCCAAGAAGGCCTAATCACTCTCACAAAACCCATAGACACATCTTCTGACACACACACACACACTCACACGCACACACACACACACACACACACACACACACACACACACACACACACACACACACACACACACACACACACACAGATGATCAAAAGTGTACTTAATTCTCCACCTGCCCAAGCGGATATACACACACCAGACAGACACACATGCCTGACATCAAAATCAGTCCAAAAAAATACACGAGTCACTCAAACTGTCCACCACTGACAATTGATCAGAGACGGCCCTCGTACATATTTCAAACACACACACGCTGACTCCCCTGTGACTCCCCTGACCTTTGACCTGAGGTGAAGGGGGTTATTGTCTGATGGTGTGGGTTCATTCTCTGTGTGTGAGGTCATTTCCTGCCACAGGGACTGTGAGGGGCAAAGGGGGCTATATCGGTTGACCTCAAATGGGGGCACAGTGGGCGGAAAGGGGGGGGGTCTGATCATATGGGACGTAACACAGCACAATATTTTGTGAGAAATATGTCTTTGAAATAAGAAAAAGGGCTAAGGTCCTATCCAACTTTTGGAGACTTTCACAGACTTTAATGTTGGGTTCTAGGTGGAACCCTCTAAAATGGTTCTAGGTGAAACCCTCTGAAAAAGAACCAGGAACCAAAAAGGTTTTTCCTATAATGACAAACAGCAGATCCCTATATAGTGTCCAGTTTTATTTTGTGTATAGTGTGTACTTTATTATATCCTTCTCAGGTTATTACTATATTTCACATGAAATTATAACACATAGGGACACAAACCAGATACTACATAGAAGATATACATTACTATTAGCTGATATTTGAGCTTTTAGGGGAATTCCACTGAGTGTAGAGGCCTATAGTATACATACTCTCAGTCTCTCTTGGTCTTCTTGGGAGAGGATGACATCATGGGTAATATTGTCATCTCTTAACTGTCACTCAGAGATTTCTGCTATACTTTTTCTCCTGAGTAAACAAGCGATATGAGCTGACTCACACAAGCATCACCACTGTTGCAATAAACTGTGGCCCTGAGCGACATTTTCTATCAAACAGAGCCCTTTCTATGACAGAACCAAAATGCTCTTTGTTTGCCGTTGATGTCAGAATGAGAGTCTGTGTATATAGATCCGAGGGAAAGGTCGGGGGGAGAACAGAAAATGAAGAATCTGCTCTGAGCTGCGTTTGTAAACAAGACAAACATAATCAGCATCTTAAGAGCCACATCTGGCTCTGGTCGAGCTGAGCCGGGACTCTGATTGAGGGGCCCAGCAGGCACCATTGTTTTCTCAGAGTTGTTTTGTAGCATGTAACCAGAGAAAAACTAAATCGATGAAAGCAATGTAATTTTGCGGGGAAAATGATTGAATGCAAAAAACATCATCACCTGTCAAAATGTTGCATTCAAACGTCTTATTACACTCCATATGTAATGTGTAGTAATATGCATGTGGCTGTTTGAAAGAAGTACTTGTAGTTCTCAAACTCCTGTCATTTCAAATACTTGTATCAGATTTCCGCTTTCCATTGTGGTTTAACCTGTAGATCGTTATTGTTATGTCAGCGATGTAGGCGGCTTCGAGAGCAACAGAGGTGGAGAGACTGATGGTGCGGTGACACGAAAAGGAAGACGACAGGAGGTGAGGAGAGGTAGAAGGTTATCATTCATATACAGATTGTCATAGTAAGTATGACAAAATACCATATTGTAAAATCTGTGTAATCTGTTCATACATTCAGATCGATCACAAGGACTAATAATGCAAGAAATTAAATTTTTTGATTTAAATGTCTAAAACCAAAGTATTATATCTTTATGTATACAAGATACATATACATATCAACACGTTCCTACCATTACGACAACAGCAACGTTTTGGTTTTTTTATTGTCTTCTGTTAATGTCAGGAGTATGGTCGCACAAAGGGTCGACAGCTACGCCTTTAAAAGAGAAATGAAACAGGACAGAACTTCAACTTAAACGTCTCACATTAAAAAGCCAGAGAATGTCAGAAAGTGTTTCTGGCTTGTATTTAGCAGACAGCGTGAAGCCACAGCATATATACAGAGCGCAGTAACAGCTCTCCAGAACTGTGTGTGAACACTATTGTGCTGCAAGGAGAGAGCCCCAAACATGCCCCAGGGGAACCCTCCTTTTCTTCTCTTTATAGGAAAGGCCTTAATTCATGGAGACAAACAGAGCCATTATTATATTTAACAGTGTATCATAAACATTCCTGCACGCTGGATTCAAATGGTGAATGCGTCTGGTTAGATGGACGGTTGGGTAAACACAGGGACGTGACCTCCCAACACACACTCACACAAAGGTCTCCCATGCGGGCACACCTGTATGAATCATAGGCATAGGTGGGAATGCACCTTGGGCTACAACCTAGCCTTGTAAAACAACACCCTTTCCTTCTCTATGTTTATTATTGTTTAAAAGCATTTCACACAGTATGGTACTTATATTAATTGTGTCTCGCAGTATTTGATGTTTTTACAATTATTATCATATTATTTATTCACATACTTGAATCAAAACCTGGGATAATTACATAAAAATTGGACACCATAGGATCTATTGCAGTGCCGGTCCTCATAAACTGGTAACTATTAGCACTAAATTGTCACCTAATGTGATTGGATGGATGTTTAAAGGAGCAATGTATGCCATTCGGAGTATAAATATAGAAAATAACAATTTGCTGTAAAGATGTAGTGAAGTAATGTCTACCTGAGCAGAGAATGACGTCGCTCTGTGTTTGTTGTTATCAAAGCTCCTCGTGCATGCTCATGTGTGTGAGCGCCCCCCCTTAGGTTAGCTTACGGCTACCGCTCTGCTTTCATTCGCCTTTGTTTGTTAGCACCGTTAGCCGCGAGCCCCCCGGCTCAGGCTTCTCCATGTTGAGAGCCACTGAGAGGTCATAGAAATGCTCCCAATCTCGTATTATGCACCTTTAAGAGCTGGCTGAGCGAACAACAGCCCCCATGCAGATAAGGCACTGACCCGTCACTGGTCTGTTCATCTCCGTGGGTTATTGCAGTAAAGATGAGGCCCTGAAGGACGACCACACGCCTCTGTGTGTGTACGACTGCAATTGTGTGTGTGTCACAGAATAAGCAACAATTAAACTTTTAACATTAAAGACACCCAGTCAGCACTCTCGGTGCCCTTCTTCACCTCTAGTGATATTAATACTGTCTTCACTAAATATAGAAATACAAGTCATCATTATCGAAACTCAAACTTTTAGCACAATCTTAACAGATTTACATGGACATACAGTACATGATATTTGACATCTGCATTAACCCATCCTAAGCATAAGGAGCATATGAGCACCAGGGGAGCACATTGGAGTTTGGGGTCTATCTCAGCGACACTTCGACATGCGGACGGACAAGAGGATTCAACACACTTGTGGTAAAAGGCCAACCCGCTCTCACCCCCCTATATCACAGCCGCCCTCAACCATTTCCTTTTTTTTTGGTGCACATCTCCTGCACACAAAACCTCACGGTCTGTATGCCTGCAGGAATAGAGGAAGGCTAGGAGGGCTGAAGGTCTGGTTCTGGATTGAATATAAATAGAGCATGTGTGGCATAGAAAGTAGGCTTTGTCTGGAGGGAAGGGGAAATGGAAAGGTATTGGCCCAGACCATAAGTCAGCCTTACCTGGTCTGGTGTCTTTGCTTTTGGTGTGTATGTGTATGCATGTCTGTGTGTTTTTGCCGATGTGTGTATCCAAGGCAAAGTGACTAATGAAGCTGATTATTTCTCGCTGTCAGACAGGACATCCTGCTTGCACTGAGGGCCATGTGGGGCTCGCCGCTGACGACCTCAACACATGCAGTATTTCTGAGAAAAAAGAAATCCCTTCTTGATAAACACATCAATGATGCCCTCATCCTAACGGATTCTACATACATGTCATATTAATGTGTTTCAACCCACCCATCGTTGAAAGGCGTCTATGTGTGCTATATTTAATTTTTTGTATTTGATAAATGCTCAAGTGGGCCTCAAGTGCATTGCTCTGATTATGAAGCAGACCCATGAGAAATACTCTAATTTGTGGCAGAGCTACAAAAACCGATGTCCAAAAAAGAAGGCGATACCTTCCATGCGACACTAGCACCATATGAACTCCTTAAAGCCCTAAACCAGATGCCGAATAACAAATCACACAGCCCTGGTGCTTTCCGTTCCAAATTGTGCAAACCTTTTTGGTTCATATTATTTTCCACCATTTTACAGAAGAAAAAAGAAAACAAGCTTATTCATCTCACTGATAAAAAAACAAATAAAAAAAACATGAACTCAATTAAAGCGTCAGCACAGAAGCTCATTCGGCAGAACTTTCCACTTCCAGAGTATAATGTCCAAAATTTCCTTCATTTGTTTGTAGAACCACTCAGCAGCAAATCAACAACATACGGTTAACCTTTGCATCTTTCTGCACTTAAGATCTCCCTTCATCTTGGTTTCAGAAACAAACAATTTTTGATATATAATACAATAAATGGGTCTGGCCAGCAGAGATGCCTTATGCCAACCAGTTGACTGCTATCTGGGCTCAGTAACTTTCCTCCATCTTGGACTGCAGAATCCCACCATCCCAAACATCTGTGCCTTTGCCAAAACCAGCAAATCATTGGCACTGATAATATGAACTATAAATGCATTAAAGATGGAGATTAAGGGTAAGATCCCATTTCTAACTTATACAAACAAAACCACACTAAAGAAAAACAATTTACCATTACAAGGAAGTTAATGAAGAATGTATTATCAATACTAAATTGTGAAAGCTGGGCAGAGGGTCTCTTGGTCAGAGAAATACAGGAACAGAGCCGGAAGCCAATGTAGGCTACGTTTGAACAAACAAGAGACTTTACATGGACCGAGACTAACTCAGGGAAACAGTACTTATTTTACTTATTTTTATCTTATGTTGTTGATACCCATGTTCACATTTAAATACCGTATGCTGCCGTGTATGTTTAAAAGAAAAGAAAGGTTCAGGAGCAGAATTCATCCAAACATCTTCTAAATGCTAACTTATGCAACAGTTGGTATAAATAATAATGATCCCCAAAGGTTAAAGGTGGAAAGACCTCTGGTTCAACCCAAACAGATGACTGATGGGGTCCAATCAGTCTTTTTTTGAAGAACGGTACATGGCTCCATTTGGGGGAACTCAGCAGTGGGCTCATATGTAACCCTGTCTGTTCACCACCAGACTTTTCTCATTTTACGTCTTCGCAGCCCCCGAGACTCAGACGCAGCCCACATTTCACTGGAGGGGCACAACATGTCTTTGAAAAACAGTTTTGGGGTTTAAGGCCTCAAGTGTTGATTTTAATTGAGCCCAAGTGTGTGTGTGTGTGTGTGTGTGTGTGTGTGTGTGTGCATGCAGTCTGTTTGGGTTTGTGAGCTATACATGTGTATGTCTTATATTGTGTGTATAAGTGTGCATATGCATTTGTGCTTGTGCACACTTATACACGCTGTATGTGTGTGTGCATGTGTGTGTGCTTTTGGCTGGATGTGCATTTTAAGAGAAAAAGAAGGAGTATCCGCAGAGCTTATTATATTGTATACGCACATGTTGTACAATAGAGTCGACCATATATCCATAACATGGCATATGGTACTACTTAATTCAGTGTATTAAAAACAATGCAACATTTGTTTTAGAACATGTAAAATCTAGAATACAATTCTGCCTAACAGAAAAATCCACCTACGCCTTTGCCAAGAGAAAACACAAGCATACATACGCACAGGTGCACAAGTATTTATGAAAAATAATATGTCGGAGAGAAAAGGCTTCATTCTTGCAGGGCGATGGCCCGATGAAAAGCATGGCCAGCTAGCCGATATATTTGCAAATAACACAATAATCTCCCCACGGCAGGCCAAACATGCCAATGTTTGCTTGCTTATTCCACATAAAAGGCCAGCTCACGCATTCGCTCTCACACACAAGCAAAGGCAAACATTGCCTTTATTTTTGCAGACTTCTCTCTTTCTCCTTCTTTTATCCCCCCCCCCCTCCCTCTCTGAGCCCAGGAAGGGAGCACTCATACACTCACCCCGGAACAAGCCTGGAGGTCTTCAGACCACACACGGAGCAGTGCTAGGATCTCTCCCTGACTCTCTTTCTTTTTCTCCCACCTCACCGCTCTCATTCCCACTGTTTCACATGGTCACCCTGTCTCTCTCTTTCCACATTTCACCTCTTCTCAGTTCAGCCTGACCGAGGCAGAGTATAGGTTTCTGGGCCCGCTTCTGCGTCGTGCCCCTATCTCCGCTCTCGCCGCGTGTTCTGCCCCTCCGTTTGTTTGAATGTGAACTGCAGAGAGAATGGTCACTTAGTATGATATTTATGCCTGCGAGACCACCCAGCCGGCCAGGCCAAGACATGGGGAGTAAAGGCTTTATTTTTCAACGCCTCCGCTGTTCCCAGGGCCTCGGAGCTGAATGAGATTAATCCCTCTCTGTCACCAGCGTGTGTGTGATTGGAACGAGTAGTCACTTGTGCAGCATCCAGGTGAGAGACAGGATGTGCAAACGCAGTGTGCGTTTTGTAAGCGAGGAGAACGAAAGAAAAGTGTGAGTCATGTGAGGTGGGACTTGATGAAGCAATTCCCTCTCGTGGCTGCCCGTGGATCGAGGTAGAGAATCAACACCCGTCCTTCAGAATTTCAAAGGTAGAGGGCAGCGATAGGGCTACAGAAGGGAGTCGTAAATAGTGGAAACCGATAGCTAATGAACGATTTCAAAAGTCAGCTAAAAAAAACAGACCAACCCCCAAGTGTGCAAACAGGACCAAAGCACTTCATTGACAATTCAACTGTATCCACTTTCATGATAGTGTTAAATAAAAAGGTGAAATCCATTCAAAATCCAACCATCATATCCATGATGTGTTGTTTTGACTGAGAGATACTTGAACTCATCTGACGGGGCTGTGCGGGTACACGGATACACTGGTGTAAGGTGAATACATAAGTTAACATTTATCGCATCTCAAAGTGGTTACATACAGTCTTGGTATGCGCGTGAAAATGTATGCCTTATGAGGAAGTATAAAGGCACAAGTGGCCTTGACCCAGTTGGTCTGACATGGTAGCGGATACTGTGGATAAGGAGGCCTGAGCGTCGTGTTGGGTGGCACCGTGTGTGAGCTCGGGAATTACAGTGTCTCCAGACCACACACAGACAGACAGAGAGAGGGAGGGATAAATAAATGGAGGGAGGACATGGAGAGGAAGAGGGAGATAGATGGAAGAAAAGAGTAAGGGTTACTCTTAATGTTAAGCCACTGGGCATTGTGACTCTACAGGTCAGCACGAGTGGGAGCTGTTAACCATCGTCCCCAAGTTATAATAAAGGTCCCAAAGTTGGAGAAAGGGAGATGTTCATATATTTTATATTATCAAGCAGGTCTATATGAATACTAGGGAAGAAATACACAATGTATTCAGAAACTCGGCTAATGAAGAGTGAACCCAATGTGGAAGTGCCCTACACTTGCATTCTCTCTAATGGCCATCAGGGGGCAACTCTTCTGGATGCAAAGAGAACTCTGGTTGTATAGAAGTCTATGAGAAAAGGACTCTACTTTTCACTTGATTTATTACCTCAGTAAACATTGTAAACATGAGTTTGTGGTCTCAATCGCTAGTTTCAAGTCTTCTTCAATACAGCATGATGTTCATTTAGTAAATGATGATTCATTTTAGAGTAAAATATAGCAGGGTATGCTTTAGGTGGGGCTTCCTTGTAATAGACAGGTTGCTACCGCTACCAGAGCCAAATCGGGCGTCTCTACGCCACTCCTCCACTTGGTCATGACCAAAAAACTCAAGGCCTCAAAAAGACAGTCCACTAAAACAACGGGGGACATCACAACGACTTCATCCACTTTTTAACGGCAGTATAAATGTACTGGGAAGGGAGCAAGATATGTTTTAATTTTTCATTACATAGAGATATATGAGTTTGATGTGTCCAGTGACGTTGTGACTTCAACACTGCCAGGAGCCGTGGCACAAGAAAGGTGTCCAACAGAAGAAAAATATAGAAGTAAAAGATAATATCAGCGTTTCCAACAAGAAAGCGAGAATAAAAAGACTGCCACATTACTACTATTCAGAAGCCATATTTTTTATGGCTGTAAGTCAAAATAGTCTGCCCTGACAAGGTACACCACACACTGCAGTATCACTGACAGATTTAGATGGATGATATCCCACAGTATCGAAGAAATTATATAAAGGAAAATGGAAAAATTGACATATATGCCAATGAATACAGATTTGTATATCCTTCGAGTGATATCCTCTGTGCCTTGTGGGGCCCTTCTTAGTGATTCACTGTGAAGTTTTCCAGCCCTGACTTGTGTATTAGGGGAGTGCAGTGCAGCCATGAAGGAGAATGCAATGTGTGCTAAATGGTCCATACACATGGCTTGGCCTGGCTCTGCAAGCCCCTCTGGACCCCATATGGTGAATGTGTGCGTGCTACATGCATGGACGCATGGCCGAGCCCTCAGCAGGATGGCTCCCCACCGTATAACATCCCATAAAACACTGACACACACACACACACACACACACACACACACACACACACACACACACACACACACACACTCACACTCACACATGTACATTTCAGTATCATCATCCTTGAGACTATATTATCAAGCTATTTTCTGGGATTTTTCCAAAAGCACAGACACCTATCCACGAAGTTGTCGGCTCACATTCAAACATGATCTCTCAACCACACAAACACATAGCAATCTCACACATTCACCAACGCACGCAAGTGCCCCATTCAACTTTTATCTCTCTTCACACACAACTCCTGCGAAAAAACAAATCATCCCAATCAAGACAGCAATGTGCCCTTGTCTCCACATCTCCCCTGTAGGAAGTGAACTACTACAGACACCACGTTGTACTCCCCCGATCCTGATTGTGAAGTGGGGAGTGGAGGGGAACATAATTGCATGCTTAAACGCCTGAGAAACGGACGTTCAGTTCTGCTGAGTTGGTGCTTTTTGTGTGGCCTCATTGTTGGGACGTGCAGTCATGCAGCTCTTTGAGTCCCTGTCGGTATTCATGTTTGGTTAGGGGTGGTTCAGAAGAGTGGAAGAGTGGAAGAGGGGGAAATATTGTCTGGCGGCCAGATATTTCATTCCAAGACCAAGCACTTTGTGCCCGTCCGCCATGCCGGGCAGGAGGAGGGCGGCTGTGACCAGAAAGGATTAAAATCAGAGCCTCTTCCAGTTGCATTTCTGTCCCGTGGTCAATCACTCGTTGTCAGCCATTTTAATCAGCTGTTCTGAAAGGCCTGTGGAGAACACACAGACACAAGGATGCGCCCATCATATGCACACATGCGTACACATGCACAGGACCGGTTGATGTACTTAGTGTGGCCGAAGTAGACGAACAAAAGGCTCCTCTACAAGGTTGCGGTGTAATGAGGGTCGGCTTGACCGTAAAAATGTTGCTCGACAGAGTTTTCCATCTCACTGCAGGACAAAAGGGACAAGCCATCAAATTTGGGTCATCAGAGGCTTCCACGTTGCGTATCAACTCACTGAGAGGAATCAGTTGTGCCATCGCGGCCGTCTGTGGCCCCAAAGTGGTCCACAGAGGCAGGGTTCCCCAAGCATGGGTGGCACAGCAACGAGTGGCAGAAAAGAAGATCAAGCAAGTGGTTTCTCTCTAGGCCCCCATTTCATTGTTGCTCTGCAACATTTAGAGTGGATTAAAGGATCAGTGCTCTGAGGTTTTATTTTTTTATTTTTTATTGCCTTGTGTGTAACTGAATACCTTAGAGATAGAGAACAAGAAAGAGTGTATGATAGCAAGAGGTGTGGTGTAAGAAGAAAAAAACTGTACATATATATTTCCATTGAAAGTCAGTTACAAATCATTGCATTTTATCAAATGCAACTGTTTTTAATATCATGATGTCGCAACTACTGTAGTCAAGTTAGGTGGCAAGCGATGAGAGGCGGGAAAAGTAGCCAAAACATCATAACCAATATTATTCAGCCCTTTCGATTAAAAGCCATGTGTGATATGATTTTAGACATGTAACGTCATATTAATCCAACTGTTTTCAGTTTCTTTAAGTGGAGACACACTCACACCATGAATTCATTATTGAAGTGGTGAAAGCCAGCAAGTGAAGACAAACGGAGAAAAAAAAGAAAAGAAAAGCATGAATTATCAACCTAATTTTCCATCTCTGCAATCAATGCGTATGAAGCTGAAACTGTCATTTTTGGCATGGTGGTAATTGCTTTTGGCCCATAGCGGACCCTCTGACTCATGAGAGAGAGTTGGTGGAACACAGATGGAGTATTTCCTAAGCTCCTGTGAGCTGGACAAGACCTCCATTCAGGTCTTCCTCTCCCACCACTGATTAGGACCAACAACAGAAGTTTAGCAAACACTTAGAAACTTAAATTTAGCCAAAATAAGATGAAAGCTGTATGGCTGCAGGAAACACCTCGTCCAGAGAAATAGGTTTACTTAAGTACATCCAGGTGGGTCTCAACGGGAGAGAATGCACCTTCCTGACCCGATTAGTAGGACATGTGAAACTGTTCCCTTTCAGTTTGTAAAGATTATTAAAGAAATGGGATGAAATTGACCTTAATTAAAGAGGCACCTCAAAAAAAACACAAAGCTGACATAGCTCTGTTATGAACACGACCATTACTGAATAATAGAATGACAAATAACTAAGCACCAGTGCAGGAGTAATTGTACTTTACTTTAGTTTCTTTATACTCATAATCCACCACATTTCAGAGGAAATATTGGACTTTTTACAGCGCTACATTCTTTAGAAAACAAATCTACGGATGAAATGTGATGCAATTGAGATTAAACTAACCAATTATTCAAAATCAGCTCTATTTTGACAACATTAAACTAATTCTATATATAGATCAACAAGAAATAAACTTTACATAATAAGAATGTAGCACTTGTGATACTTTCAGTACATTTAGCAGATTATACTTCTTTACAAGTCCTCTCCGGCTCCGTGGCTGTCCGAACCGGTGCGCGCCGAGAGAGCCACAATGCGAGCAGCGGAAAGGAAATGGCGAAAATCCAAACACGCCAGTGACCTGCTTGCCTATCAATCTCTTCTCTCCTCCTTCTCTGCGTCCATCACTGCAGCCAAAAGTTTGTTCTATCAATCCAGAATCGAATCCTCTTTATCTAACCCTAAAAAGCTCTTCTCAATTTTTTCCAACCTCCTTGACCCCCCTGGTCCCCCCCCTCCCTCCACCCTTCTACCAAGCCACTTTGTTGACTACTTTACAAAAAAGATAGACGACATACGCTCTTCATTTACTAATCCATCTTCCTCAAATACACCTCCAGTAACTTCACCTTCTTTCCCCTTGTTTTCCTCTTTTATCCCCCTGTCTCCCAATCAAGTTCTTACCTTAGTAACCTCTGCCCGCCCAACCACCTGCCCCCTTGACCCCATCCCTTCTCACCTTCTCCAGTCCATTGCTCCGGACCTTCTTCCCTTTCTCACCCATCTCATTAACACCTCCCTCTCAACCGGCTGTTTCCCTAATTCTCTGAAGGAGGCAAGAGTCAACCCTCTCCTGAAGAAACCCACTCTCGACCCATCTGAAGTCAACAACTACAGACCTGTCTCTCTCCTTCCCTTCCTCTCCAAAACTCTAGAGCGAGCTATCTTTAACCAAGTCTCCTCCTTTCTTCACTGTAACAACCTTCTAGACCCCCACCAGTCTGGATTCAAGACAGGCCACTCAACAGAGACTGCCCTCCTTGCTGTCTCTGAGCAGCTTCACACTGCTAGAGCAGCCTCTCTCTCCTCTGTCCTCATCCTTCTAGACCTTTCCGCTGCCTTTGACACAGTGAACCACCAGATCCTCTTGTCCTCCCTCCAGGACCTGGGTATCTCAGGCACCGCGCTCTCACTCTTCTCATCCTATCTCACCGACCGCTCTTTCCGGGTAACCTGGAGAGGATCTGTGTCTGAGCCCTGTCCTCTGACTACCGGGGTCCCTCAAGGTTCAGTCCTTGGTCCTCTTCTCTTCTCTCTGTACACCAACTCTCTTGGCTCTGTCATTCGCTCGCATGGCTTCACCTACCACAGCTATGCTGACGACACCCAACTGATCCTCTCGTTTCCCCAATCTGAAGCACGGGTAGCAGCACGAATCTCTGCCTGTCTGACCAACTTCTCTCAGTGGATGTCCGCACACCACCTGAAAATTAACCCGGACAAGACTGAACTTCTCCTCCTTCCAGGAAAAGGCTCTCCCACCCACGACCTATCTATTAACTTCAACAACTCAGTGCTGGTTCCGACTCCGACTGCCAGAAACCTCGGAGTGACGCTCGACAGTCAACTCTCCCTGACTGCCAACATTGCCGCAATAACACGCTCCTGTAGGTACATGCTGTACAACATCAGGAGAATCCGACCCCTTCTCACTCAGAAGGCGGCACAGGTTCTGGTCCAGGCTCTGGTCATCTCACGGCTGGACTATTGCAACTCCCTCTTGGCAGGTCTTCCTGCTAATGCCATTCGACCTCTACAGCTCATCCAGAATGCAGCTGCTCGACTGGTCTTCAACCTCCCGAAATTTACCCACACTACTCCGCTCCTCCGCGACCTTCACTGGCTACCGGTGGCCGCCGCATCCGCTTCAAAACATTGGTACTTGCGTACCGTGCTGCGAACAGATCGGGTCCAGTCTACATCCAGGACATGGTCAAACCGTACACCCCAGCCCGTTCACTTCGCTCGGCTTCTGCCAATCTGCTTGTAGCTCCTTCACTTCGAGCTAAATCACGACTGTTTGCTGTGCTGGCTCCTCATTGGTGGAACGAGCTCCCCATTGACATCAGGACAGCAGAAAGTCTCTACATCTTCCGGCGCAAACTAAAAACACATCTCTTTCGACTATACCTTGAATAGGTAGCACTTAAATGCCGTAGTAGCACTTAAATGTCCCTTACCGATAGCACTTCAGTAGCACTTAAATGGCACTTACGGATAGTACTTTGTAGTTTGACTTTATTGAAGAAATTGTACTTGCTTGATTCTTGTTGTTCTGAGTTTGGACTCACGGTTTAATGCACTTATTGTAAGTCGCTTTGGATAAAAGCGTCAGCTAAATGACATGTAATGTAATGTAATGTAAAATACAATTTTGAATGCAGGATGTTTATTTCGCTACTACTTAATTTGTTGAGTAAATGAAAACATTGTGAAAACTGAAAAGGATTGAAGATTTTTTGGTTAAATTCTGGGTCTGTAAAGGTTATTAGCTGATGTCCCAAAAAACATTGTGTTACATCATAATTAAATATAAATGTAATAAATTGGGACATATTATCCCCAGCAAGCAGCCAAACCAGCACTTCATTTTCCAAAACCAAAAACACAGCCCTCTTGCAGTCACTCACTCTAGTCATCTGTGAGAAAAAGGTTGTTGTTGAGCACTTCTTATCTGCAGCCAATGATCTATTTATCCCAACTCTATCTGCTTGAGTTGTAATGTATTATTGTAAATGAGGCCAGAGAAGGCCCTTGTGGTTCAGTGTGAGAACAAGTGTGTGTGAGATCCAGTGCAGTATGTAAACCGTTTGACATCAGTGTTTGGGCTTTCTTTATGAGAACATCTGTGGCAGCTGCCCTATAAATTCCCAGTGTTGAGAAAACAGGAACAAAAAAATTACATTTTTGTATGGCAGTGTACCATGGCGAGAAGCGGACCCAGTTGTGCCTCATCTGCAGAGCCACGGCCAACGTTTAGGGAAAGTCAAATCGGGGATGGAGGACTGCGACGGTGTTACTGTGTGTTTACACTAGCTGTTTTGCATAGCAACAGACTACCTTAAAGTTATTGATGGCCATCATGTCCACCCCAAAGGACAGACAAACAGACCTCTTCACCATGCCTTTTCTGTATTTCTGCAGACCACCAAGTCTCGGGTCTTTCATATTGAATTGCTTCCTTTCTTTCACTTCTGTCAGTGTGTTATTCTCTTGACTGTTGAGCAATATTGGTTGATAGGATGATGCTTCTTGTATGTTCCCTATCAGACTGTCTTCTGTGTCAGTGCTCAGTCGATTACATTTTTGTGACAAGACTACCCTGATAGCCACTAGGTAATAAACATTAAGGCATTTTACAATAATATATTAATTCACTAGAAATGTTGTAAATAATAGAAGACACGTAATACAGCATACAAATTAACATGTGAGTGCCAGTATTCTTCCAAACATTAGGTGCACATGACGTTACGATGGACTGTTATATTGTTATGAAATAGGCTGCAGATGGGATGACGACATTTTACAATTTGCATGTAGGCCAATGTTGTACATACTGGCACATTGTAAATGTGCAGCATAACACTTCCAAGTAGCTACAGGGAGATACATAAATAAATCCACATATTATTTTTATTTTCTTTTATTCATACATACGTAGGCATAGTCTAAATTGGCTACTTGCTGCTCCTCAGATTTCATTGCAATTCTTGTTTTTAGTGAATCAACTAAAAAAAAGATAATTTAGATTCTGTCCAGCACTTTCGTCACAATGTCCGACATTGGACTTTGTTTGGAATTAACGAATTGTTAAGGTATAGAAAACGACTGTAAGCGGCATTAAATATTAAAATAATATATTTAACGTGAGTAGACGTCTTTAGAGTAGACGTTTAACGTCAAATCGTTTTTGAAAGCGATGAAATGCGCCGAAAGTGCGTTACTCGTTGTTAAAATAGATAAACAGTCAGCACGCAGCAGTGGAGCTGCAGCTGTTTCCTGTCTCCCTCTCACACATGCTGTGGTCTGTCTGCGCCTTCTGGGCAAATTCATGAACGTTAACGGAGGATAACGTAAAAAGAAACACTCGGGTTTTCATTCTATATTTGCCGCCGTCCTGTCTTTTGCTGAATAGGTTAGCTGACTTAGGCTAATCAAGCTAGCTAGCATGCTACAGGGAGGTAGGACCCGGATGATGTAACGGTATCCTGATGGCTTCACCTTCTGCAGTTGAAAAAGGTTCGACATGCACGTCTTTACCTGTTGCTACATTCGAGCTGGACCCTGGTTCAACGTTACACTCCTTTGCTGCTATATAATAATTAGCCATATTTCCATCAGCGACAACACTTGAATTCACTCTTCAGACATAAGACACACCCGTGTTTAGATGGGAGGAAGTAACGTTAGAATACTGTAAATTTGATAGTCTATTGTAATGTTAGATAATATAACGGTAGGAAACTACTTCCCTAATCCCCTAAAAAGATGGTTACAAAAGACACTTAAAAACCACACTAATTGTGCCTTAAACACACCCCAGTAATATCCAAACTATCTGTGTGCCTTTGGTAAAGTACATTTGTAAACGATAAGAACAGTTAACTAATATTTGTTCTTTTATAGCAACATGGCGTGAAGGTGACACTTGTCTGGCTCCTGACCCGAGAGATGGCTCCCTGCGAGAAACCACCATTAAAAGACTGACCTCCACCTCTCATGATCACGATATGACAGCGTGGGTGGTTTTCACTGACCATAGTAAAGATGAAGAAGAAGAAGAAGAAGAAGAGGAGGAAGCTGTACCTGTCTCTAAACTCACGAGACCAGGCGTGAATCACTTCACCCAGGAGAAACCTTTGTTTCCCAGCAGCGTCACAGACACCAGGCTATGTGTCCCCTTATTGTTGAGTGATGTTGATGGGGACAGAGTCCCCTACACCATCAACAGATACCTGAGGGATTACCAGAGAGAAGGAATCGGGTTCATTTACAACAATTACATCTGTTCCAGAGGTTGTATCCTGGGGGACGACATGGGCCTGGGAAAAACTGTACAGGTACAATAATAACTGCACATCTATTTTCGAAATTGTTTGAATGCCTGCATGCCTTTCTTACATGCCTGTCTCTCCACCTCTATGGTCTTTTCTTAGGTCATTGGTTTCCTTGCCGCTGTACTGCACAAAACAGGCACATGGGAGGACATCAAGAACAACAGGCCTCAGTTTCTGCAGAGTCAGATGCCTTCCAAGCAAAGTAAACCCAACAAAGTGGGTATTTAAATGAGCTAGTTACAAATGAATGTTTCATGAATCAGACACATTTTGTCGGGTCAATTGAGCATTTTAATTTTTTTTCAACTACCAGGCACATTCAATCATGTCCAGCAACAGATATGAGTATTGATTTTTTATCCTCACAATTTGGGTATTTCCATGATCTGGTCTAGGTGTTCCTGATTGTGGCCCCGCTGTCGGTGCTTTATAACTGGAAAGATGAGCTGGACACATGGGGCCACTTCCAGTTTGTGGTGGTTCATGGGCTGAAGAAAGAGGAGGAGCTGGCTCGCATCAAGAAGGGGCGCATCGAGATCGCCCTCACTACCTATGAAACTCTGCGTCTTTGTCTGGATCAGTTTAATAAGTAGGAACCACACACACACACACACACACACACACACTCAAACATAATAAATGACTAGTTTTCTGTATACATTTAATGTATTTCTTAAATATGTGATCAATTAGTTTTTATAATAGTGTTTTCTTACTGTGACCGCTGTCCTCTCTTTTGCAGCATAGACTGGTCTGCTGTGGTTGTGGATGAGGCCCACAAGATAAAGAATCCAAACTCTCAGATCACTCAGGCCATGAAGGATCTGAAATGTAAGGTCAGAGAGCTTTTTGTTCGTGACTCTGGTGTAACGTCTGCTCTCAAGCGGTCCTCAACTCTGCTTTAGTGACAGTAGATTTAATTGTATCACGATGAGTTGCTAAAACATAGCTAGCTAACTTCGTACTTCTATATATATTTTCAGATCAGAGTTGGCCTCACTGGCACCATCTTACAGAACAACCTAGAGGAGCTGTGGTGTGTCATGGACTGGTAGGCCAAAACACTTTTCTAATACAACACATTTGTCATTTGCATAGTTAAAAGCACATGTCAGTTATTTTGTTCCCAGTTGAGGAAGTGGTGTGATTGCTGAAAGTAGTTCAGAGCTTTCATATACCTTTTGTTCGATTCAGGGCCATACCTGGTTGTCTCGGCATCTTAGGACATTTCAAGAACAAGTTTTCAGATCCAATTGAGCGAGGGCAGAGGCACAGTGCAACCAAACGTGTCCTGGCTACAGGGAGGAAGACCGTCAGGGCCCTGGTGAAGAAGATCTCCTGCTGGTTCCTCAGAAGGACGAAAGCTCTCATCAGGGAACAACTGCCTAAGAAGGATGACAGGGTAAAAATCTTTAAAGTCAAACCAGACTTCTCTGGAAATTCACCATCTACATGACTACAGACCATCACCGTACTATCCAGACAACTCTGATGTTGTGTTTTCTCCTAGGTGGTGTATTGCTCTCTGACAGACTTTCAGGAGACTGTGTACCGGACGGTGCTGGACACTGAAGATGTGACGTTAATGCTGAGGTCTTCAGAGAAATGTGACTGTCAAAGTGGACGCACCCGCAGCCGCTGCTGCTATGAAGTCAGTGCACCGCTTTCACCGTTGTGTGCTTAGTGATGGGCTTCAGTTTGTTAGGTTTGAGTTGTTTGTCTAAAATTAGTCAAATCCATCTCATAATTGACCCAACATTTTCCGTCAATCAGACAAAATATGCTCTCTGTGATCAGGTGAAGTGGCCCTTTAGTATCTAAGCGGCGCTAACACATTCAGCTTTTTAGATACAGTGCACTGCAGCGAAATGCGCAACAGTTACCTGTTACCATCGTCCAGTTGACCCTTGTCACTTGGCATTTGAATAACATTCATGAAATGCTTTATTTATCCTTAAATAATATTGGTTTCTTTTATTGCAGACAAACACGGAAGGTGTGCAAATGAAGGGGCTGTACTTCAGTTATTTGGCCATATTGAGGAAGGTTGCCAACCACACAGCACTGCTTCAGTCCACTGCAGGCTCCAGCAAGAAACAGGTATCCCTATAACTGATTTACTACACTGGTTCCTTAGAGCTATCAGCTGTGAGGCCATAACTTGCTGGATCTGGTTCACTGTCACAACTCTGTTTGTGTCTCCAAGGAGAAGTACGTGGGTGCCATCTGTGCGAAGGTATTCCAGAAGTTTCCAGACTTTTTGCAGAGATGCAAAGACGAAGCATTTGAAGCTTTGTCGGACCCGATGTACAGTGGAAAGATGAAGGTGTAATTCGGGAACAAAGGCTCAGTCACCTGATCATCATTGGCTTTTTTCAGTCGGCTTGAACAAATCTGTGTTCCTTTCAGGTTTTGCAGAAGCTGCTGAAATTTTACCGTCAAAGGAGAGATAAAGTGCTTATTTTTTCTCTCTCAACCAAGGTGAGAGCTGGGTTTGTGTGGGCACCTCTTGTTATTAGAGATATATTGGGTGAGAAGCACGGTGAGATGTTTTCCTCAAGGAAATGTTTTAAAGCTCCAAGATGTAATTTAAAAGCCCAGTTAAGACTTTAGATTCACAACGAGACAAGTTAAACCTTGCAACTATTTCCAGACAACATGTATCGGTTTGTGGCGTAACGGCTTTCTGTACTTTCTGTAATGATACTGATAAGGAGAAGCTTTTCTAGTTGTGGTTTCGGATCAATAATTTGGAGCCGTTCATGGATGCTCCGACGGAATAGAAATAGGTTTATGCAAATTTCTGCCACGAACTTGAGACGGGAGATCTCCCGTCTTTTCTGCCATTTTGAGCAGCTGACAAGTTTGTAATTGACTCGACCAGCTGACTTCGCTAAGGGCTGATTGGCTGTTGAAAGAGGCCACTGATGACGCCATCAGCCAGCTTGAGTCGAGCTGATCCAATCTTTCCCTGAAGTGGTCTAATGTTGTTTTGTCTTGCCACACATCTTTGGTCTGACCTGGGCTTTGGTCTCATCCAGCGTTTCAACAACCGTAATTGCCACTGCTGTTAGAGCAGATTACTTATAGTAAATAGTAGCAGGATGCAATGTTTTCTCCTGAAACACAGATTAATAAGCATTTGGGTTCATAAGTATGGGCTATTAGAGTTTTAAAGACAATTAGACTCTGCAGGTTCTGATGATTGCTGTCACTTGAGACGGTATGATAACATTTCTGGCTGCCATAAGGTCATATTTTCATGGCTTGTGTTTTTTTGGTAATCAAAGATAGAGTTTTGATTGTTCAAGACCCCTATAGTTTATCTATAAATACCTAAGCCTGGGGATATTCAGTTTATTTTCCCTCTACATTTGTTTGTCTAGCGTTTACAAACCCTTCAACCTCGACACTGAGTGAATTCACATGATGCATGTACAGCTGTCTGCTTTTACATGGTTTGTTTGTGTGCTTCGAAACCCTTCTGAATTATTTGTTGTGTTTTGAGCCTGTCAGCTGTTGGATGTGCTGGAGAGCTACTGCATGGCAGAAGGGCTGGACTACAGCAGGTTGGACGGAGCCACCAAAGCCAAAGACAGAGTCCAGATTGTCAAAGAGTTCAACAGCTCCTGTCACATCAACCTCTGCCTGGTTTCCACCATGTTAGTCAAACAATCACATGAGTCGTATTTTCTCAGATTTCATGCTTACAATACCAGTAGTTGAATCTGCTGACAATTCTCTTTGTGCCATCAGGGCGGGTGGTCTCGGTCTTAACTTCGTAGGGGCCAATGTGGTTGTGCTCTTTGACCCCACGTGGAACCCGGCCAATGACCTCCAAGCTATTGACAGGTAAGTTGTGGGTCATATCTTGCGTTTTACTGTTTAAATGCCTGTGCGTTGATATGTTCGTGTCTCTCTTCAGGGCATATCGTATTGGCCAGTGCAGGGACGTGACTGTTCTTAGGCTGATTTCATTGGGGACTGTGGAGGAGGTTATCTACCTCAGACAAGTGTACAAACAGGTACCAGATCATTCTAAGCGCACACACAAATCCGACAATAAGAGGAAAAATACTGAATTGATCCCAGTGTTTTAAAAAATGAGCTCAGTGCTCTCTGTCAATATCACCGTGAGTAATGTACGTTTTCTGCGTCGCCTTTACCATCCTCCAGCAATTGCAATGCTCCGTTATGGGCAAGGAGAGTTCTCGGCGGTACTTCGAGGCAGTGCAGGGGCATGGTGTCCACAAGGGGGAGCTGTTTGGGATCAACAACCTCTTCCGGCTGCAGACCAAAGGGACATGCCTGACCCGCAAGATACTAGAGGTTGGATAGCCTGCACGTCTTTTACTGTTTGTTTGATTGATGATATGTTCTACTGTCTCAACTCGCCTCCTCCCGCTCATTCCTTGTTCCTAGTCACAATGCAAGTCTCACAAAAAAGTGAATAAAACTTTTTTTGGATCGACTCCTATTTGGTCGTATGGCAGTGGTAATGTGTAGCGTCGTAATGGACCCCCTAAACGCTAAGTGTTTTCGTTCTGATATAGGAATTAGAGAGCCATGTTGCACGTGCTGCTGTTTCTTCTGAGTATCAGATCTTCTAGAAAGAATAAAACTAGACCTAGCAAAAAACGAAAACTAAAAGATAAAGTCTTAATATATTACATAATTAAATGGATTAATTGTACAATGATATGTTTTGATAACTGTGTCTCACTTGCAGCGAGAAGGACGAGTGGAGGCCGGCGTGATGACCAGCAGCACCCACACAGGCGACGAGAAGGAGGAGGAGACGAAGGCAGTTAGCGTGAGTAGCTCTGCTGTTCTCAGAGACCCAGAACATTAGGGCACTCATCTTCCCATCGCTCACTCCGTCTTCTCTTCCGGGCGGCCCACTCATCCTCCCACTCCCATGTGAACGAGCAGATACCTCAAACAGGGACCTTCCTGTCCGTCAGTCAACCAACTCACGCAATCATGTTGTACTTTTTCCGCCTTAGCTCAAACCCTTTTCTTTATTGCGTCATCCATTCTTCTTCGTCTTGTTATCTTCTAGGTTTATTCCAAAATGCCCCATTTATGAGGAAAGAATGCTTTTACTATGACAAAATTGTCCAAATTAGATGAATTATGGAGAAAGAAATCGTTCTCGCCAGTATCACATACTCACTCTGCTGTAAGGCTTTACATGTGGCTGTAAAAAGTTACTAGTTTCCTGGAAGCAGTTGTGGTAAGCTTGAGTTCAGGCACTTAAAATAGATTAATTTGGGGCTTTTTTTCATTGTGGGGAAAAAGTAAATAAATAAAATCTCTAAAACCTCTCCAGTTTTAGTAGCCACATCTTCAGCGAAATATAGCTCATGACTCTGCCTTTATGTCACAGTATCATCATCCTCAGACTTAAAAGCTCCCTTGAAGTAGCCTGAATTGAGTTCTATGGAGGTGTTGATGCTTTTTTTACCTCCTAACAATTGGTATCCATTGCAACTTGCTGAATTGAAGCTGTGTGAAAACGACAGACTTTTTACGGCAGCCCTTTCAAGCACTGTAGGCGTTAGTATTTAATACTCTTCCCAAAAAAAAACAATGCAATATATTTTGGGTGGAGTATCATTGTAAGGCTTAACATTTTTACTCCTAATTCTTAGTATTTTAGTGAAACTGAAGAATGAAGTTCTCTCTGTGTACCTCTCTCTTTAATGCCGTGTGAAACAGCTGGGTGTAATTACTGATCTGTCCTAATGGAAGGAGCAGACCACACTGAAGCCTATCTTCTGCTTGTCAGCTATTTATTTACACAGTGATACCCCTTATCATCCTGTTCCCAGCTCGGTCCTTTATTACAGGGTTGCTGCTCCACTGAGGCCTTTCAGATTCTTTATACAGAAAATACAGAATACACTGGGGTGCCTTAACACGCACAGAGAGAGGCTCGAGGCGTGTGAGCACCAACACGCACACTCGTCCAGCAGAATTGGGGAAGAGTCATCTAGTTGGCAAATTCTGTGAAATTAGAATCACAGTTGGTGGTCGTTCCCATAAAGGCCCATTCTTATAACTCCAGGAAATGTTGTGACCCCTATGTTGTCTTCTTGTTACTCCATGATGGGGGGGACGGACATGTCACGTTGATTTTTATTATGATTTATTGTTACCAACATCTGTTTTGTACTACAGAATATAATCTCACAAGGGAATTTGTAACCCATTTGTGCTGTTTGTAGCAAAATCCTTCTCATACAGTTAATTCAAATTAATTCCTTGTTCTCTTACAATACCCGCCTTGTACCGCCTTCTGTGCCAATCTGTCGCAGCTTTTCTTTAGCTGCTTGTGTTACTCTTTTATTAAAGGAACCTGCAGACTCTCCGGCTACAGATGGCCCTGTACCGAATAATGAATCAGCCAAGGAGAAGGGAAGTGCATCGAAGGTCTCCAGAGGGGTGTTGGACTTCAGCAGTGGAAGTGAAGAGGATGAGGATGAGCAGGGTCTTAAGAGGAAGGCGTCAAGCCCCAGTGCAATAGATGGCAACACGAGTGGGAATGCTGTAACTGGTCCTGGTCGAATGAGTCTCCTCCAGCACGGTTTCTCGAGGCTCCTCGAAAGGGTCAAAGGAAAACCAGAGTTAGCAGAAGGGGACAGTAGTGATACTGTCGATGAAAGCCCCTTCGAGGAAGATGCTGAGGATCAAAAGATGGAGGCTACCTCCTCTGGCATCACCAAGAACTCCAATACTAGAAATGGCCCAGTCTGTTTCCCTAAATTTGGACCCAAAACGTGGGACTTCTCTAGCGGTTCAGACCGAGAAGACGGGGACAATGGCGATAAGAAGACACAAGAGAGGTTTCCTCTGTTAAAAAAAAGTGATGATGCTGTAAGAAAGAGACAGGACCTGAAAGGGCGGGCAAATAAGAAAACTCCAGTGGACGAGGAAAGTGATGAAAAAGCCTCATCAAACAAAAAGAAACCTAACAAGGTCAAAACTCCAGTTCCAAAAGTGCGCTGCTTTGAAGGCTACTCCGATGAATCTGATGACTTGGACATAGAGGCAAAGACGTGGCCCAGGAGGGACACTTTAAATTCACATGGCCCCCGCGGGAGAGAAAGGCTAGACCGCAACAGAAAGAGGCAAAGTGCTGGTGTTAGAGACAATGCCAGATCCAAATACACAGAAGACATAGAGACATTCACGTCTTCAGAAGATGAACACACGCCAGTTAAGAAGGGGAGATCTACAGGATGTCACTTCACATCTCCACAGATGGAAAGATCCAGAGTTGAGTTGGCAAAAGATGGACGAAGAGCTTCAACAACCAACAGGACAGAGAGAGAAGCGGCGGCGCCCAAAGCTGTTTCATTTACAAATCTAAAAAGTCAGACGTCCCCTGCGTCCAAAGGAAAGGATAGAACTATCGACAGTGTGCTAGGTGAAAAAACTATTTTTCAATGCCTCTTTGTTTATATACCAAAACATTTTATAATGAATTTCAACACTATTGATGTCTAGTTCTGTTTTAAAGGGGGCGTACACGAGGTGGTGTACACCCACTCTAACCAGCGCGTGGTGGGCGGGAGCAAAGCAGAGGAGAGGATCAGCAGAGCAGCTGTGCGAGACGTGTTTGAGCGCAAGATGTACTCTCAGCTGCCGGCCAATCACCTTTTAGGCACCCAAGAGGTACTTACGACCATAACATTGGTCTGGTTCAGTGATTCTTCAAAAATATGATATTGCTGTTGTATATTGCCATCTCAAATTAGATTAGAGAAATTGAATTACATTTTTTTGGGGGGAAACTATGACAGGATTTCTCATTATTCCACAGACTTAGTGTCATTTATGCCTGTTTTCTACCAAACCATGCCTGGCAATTGCATATTAGCCTGCAGAGAGTGGACGTAAACACATACTGCAGCAGTGCATGTTACCTACATTTAAGTATGTATGTGGTGTTGACATCCACTATCATGTCAACATAAGCCTGTACGCCTCAGCCAACAGTACTGACGAGTGGGAAGTGACAGAAAGTTGTTTGATTTTGGAAGTGTAAAAAAAAATCTCTTTCTTACCAGAGCTTCTCGGCGAGCCCACCAGCCAGTCAGCCTTTCTCCCCTCCTGTCAGACCACAGAAGCCCAGTGTGGACCATCCAGTCACTTTCTTCAGCAAGAGTGTGCACCACACCGGACACGCCACGTGCATCATCGGAGAGACTCCCCAGGCCATACGCAGGTACGGAGGAGGTGCAGGGGATGAGGAAAGAACGGAGGCAATAAGGAGAATGAGAGGGGTACAAATAATGGGCAGATTTAAAGGGAAAGTGACTTGAGATAAGGGGGCCTGCATGGTTTAAATTAAAATACATCAGGCAAGTAGATGAAAGGAGGAATGGGGGTGTATAGAGTGAGGTCGGAAGAGAAGAATTCCTGGCAGTGTAGGGAAATAGGCCAAAAGTGACCACAGATATGGTGTTGAGCGCCCCCACCTGGGCCTCTGTCTGTGTGTGTGTGTGTGAGAGAGACCACCTCTGAGCTTTCCTTCCTACACACCTATTTCCCAGCATCGTGCCAAAGATTACCCAGTTATGTTCAGGCCCGACAGCGCAAGAGTTTTCCCCTCCACAACCACAGCCCTCCCGAGACTAAGCAAAAATGATCGCCCGAGGACTTTCCAAACCCGCACCGATGGACACACACATCCTAACAAGCAGTTACGCACGGACACACAGTACTCAAATACAGACTTCTGTCCTGCTGTATCACCTACGTTCCCAAACACTCGTATACACCTTTATGGCTCCACTCTCACTTCCCGAGAAGACTGGGGAAGACTGTATCTCTGCCCAGAGGCTCACCAGGGAGTGAAATTACACACTAGTGATATTATATCCCCTCAATTAACCTTGCCGTGTAATGATTTCAATACACATGATTTTGTGTTCTACTGCTGTTTCTTTTATTTACTGTTTTTCCATTGAAAGCCACAACCGATAATAATAATAATACCACCACAATGCTGCTGTGCCACCGGCAAATTTGTATTTCTGTCCCCGAGTCTGGTTCGACGAAAAGTTTAAATGACTGCCTCATAGCTCAAGAAAAACACCTCACACTGCATGTCTGTCTGGATACATGAGCCTGAATATGTGGGGAACCTTTCATCTTAGGTTAATATCTGATTATATGAACAGTATAGGCCTTGTAGTGTTGTTTTAAAGACGTTGTTTTACGTGTGAGTCAATGTATTTGTGTGCGTGTGTTAACGGAGTGTTAAATTCACAGGATATAGGCAGGTGATATTGTTTTTAAAAACACAACTTTTGTTTTGTTGCTTGGGTGTATTTTCACACGCCTTTCCCTCCTTGTGTCCTTGGTGTGCTCGTGTGAATTGCAGGCAGCAGCTGGAGGAAATGGCAGAGAAATTCAAATTCCCCTCAGTCCATCAGTTTGCAGTGGAAATTCTAAGAGGAAACTCAACCCGGAGACTGGTCTGGCTACGGGAGTTTTACACTTCACTGAACCTCCCTGACCTGGCCAACACAGTCACAAACAACTTCCCACAACATGATTCAGCACAGACCTCCTCTTCAACTGTTACCTCCTCAACAGCCTTCAAAAGAACCGCAAAGTCTCACACACATACCCGAACCCCACAAAAGGATGTTCCAAAAGCCAAGAGAGAGCCTAAACACACTGAGAAGAATCCTAAACCTAAAACTAAGCCTGAAGCCTCGCACAGTGTTTCTGTGCCACAGAAGAAGTCTAGGCACCCACAAAATGATGATCCCGAACCCCAGACACAGCCGAGAAACCCACAAAATGATGTTCTGTCAGCCCAGAAAAAGCAAAAGGTCGCGGAAAATAATGTGCTAGAACCTCTAAGTGATGTTATGAGCCTTGAGTCAGAGGAGCAGGAGGAGACGGCCTGCAGTGCCAGAGGACATAAGAGGACAAAGAGGGGTAGTGTTTCTCGTTCTGGAGCCTTCAGAGCTGGTAGTGGTGGTCTTGGCTTGGATCAGGCCAGCAGCAGTGGTCTGGGGTCTGGGAAGGCCACAGCTTTCCACAACTGCACAGACAGACGAATCCCTTCTTCTCCGGACCTCAGCCATGGCAGGTCCACCGCATTATCCAAACCCACAGCACAGGAAAGGGAGAAAGAGCAGAAAACGTCCTCCAGGACTAGTGAACCCTTTCAGGGCCAGAGAGAGAATTCTCAAACGTCTCCTCCTGAACAGGCCAAGTCCACCTCCAGCCGTCGTTCCCTCCTCACAGATCTGATAGGAGACACGTCAATCCTCGACGATCTGTTAAAACCCAAACTCAGAGGTGCGCAACAAAGGGGTCCCCCAAAATCACCCCCCGCACTCTCCTCCGTGTCCGTTCTCAATACTGACCCTGGTTCTGCAGCCCTCATAGACTCTCCACACAAACCGCCTGTACACCAGGTGGTACCAAAGGGCAGTCGCAAAGACTTCTGGGACATCCTGAATGAGGGTAATGAGGACAGCATCAACAGGTTAACGGACCCGGCGGAAGTGCACAGGGTTTGCATCAACACAAACTTTGCAGCTCGGGGTAGATCTGGAGAAGAGGAGAGAAAGAGTCTCTGGAAGACGAATGAGAAGTTCCTGTGGAAGAAATAATACGGGAGAGACAATTAGTGAACGTTTTCACCTCTGTACTTTTTACTTTTCCAGATCTAAAGGATATGTATAAAAAAACAATCAGAATGTATATTTAAAGCAGGTTTTTCTGCTTTTAAATTTGATTTAGATTTTTACTGATTTTCTTATTTTTAAATGTCATATCCTTTTTAGAATGTGTCTTTTTTTTTATTTACTGTAATAATTTGAAAATATTCAGTGTTCATTGAATTAGTGAGTTGACTGTTGACAATATGCTGACTGTTACTTGAATAAACAAGGTGTAAATCTTAGCATGTTTTATTGAAGTTATTGGCCTGTTTTTTGCTTCATTGCTTGAAAAAAAAATACTCCGAACAAACACACAACCCCTGGAGGAGCACTCTAAAATTTCAGCACAGAGGCGTTTACTCAAAAAGAAAAAAAATCACAACTGTAAAAGGTCAAAAAATACTGAAAGGTCTCCATCACAATTTCTCAAAGGGAGCCGTAGCTTCCTTTATCTGACGGACTGTTTACAATAATGCAAGACATGGGAAACGTCTCACATTTGAGAAGCTGGAACTGTCAAACGCTTGGCAACCACAATTTAAACGGTCAATCTATTATGTAAATATTTGCAAATGAATTAAATAGTTGTAATGTTCAATTCAATTTCAATTCAGTTTATTTTGTATAGCCCAATATCACAAATTACAAATGTGCCTGATGTAATGTTGAGTGGATGACAGAGAAAACCCAAGCGGCTGTAGGCACCAGCGTTCATCGTTATTGGACACCATTACTGCTCCCCGAAGGACTGCCGGTGGCCCCGCAGAGATATCACTTAAAACTCCCTAATGGCTATTATGTCTCCGTCACTCTGAACACCTCACTGCCTCCCACTGCCCGAGAGTGTGCACGTATTGTGTAGCTGGTGTGGTTTCCCTGCACAGTAACCTGATAGTTTGCGGCTCAGCTCTGCAGCAAGCCCCCCCCACCCCCCCACCCCCACCCCCCAAGAGCCAAGAGTGGAGGCTGCTGCGCTATTAGTGAAATAACAATAAGCAGTTGGAGACCTAGTGGAGCTGGGAGAAGAGGGAACTGGGAGGAACTCGTTTTCACAACCATCCATCCACCTGTCCTCTCACAAGCTTTTAGTTCAAGTGTGTTTCAAACTCTGCTGACAGAAAGTGACTTATCAAACTCTAATAAGCTTCTAATGTGAAAACAAAGAAAGGCCGAGCTGTGTGCACGAGTGCGCATGCATCTCACAGGCGTGTCTGACCTCTTTCAGCTGTTGCACTGAAGTCAATAGAACCCCAACGAGAGCTGCTCTGTCTAAGAGATGAGAAGGTGCTGATGGCAATCGACAAACAATGGGCTGTAGACCTTCTGGGTGGTACACGACCGTCTTCTCACACACTCGTATAGCGAGGTCACACATCTGTCACACCTGTTCAACTCGCTGACGGAGGAGAATAAAAAGCCCTTTCTCTCTCTCTCTCTCTCTCTCCCCAACGGCCACACCCTTCCCTCTCGGCTCTCCTCTGAGATTTGCAGATCCCTATCTCCCTTTTTGAAAAACTTTTTTGCGGTCATAGTCAGGTTCAAGGGAGATAGCAGAGAGGCTGAGCATTTTTCCTCGCCGACTGACTTGACAGCGGTTGGAGGTTAATGGAGGCCAGCTAACATGGCTCAGTGGCGAACAAAGCTTACTTACCCTCCGGTTTCTATCAAGGATCAGGAGTGAGACTGACAACCGCCATGAGTGATCGGTGGCAACGTCTCCAGTCAGTCTCACGATTGGATTTCATTTTATTGCAACTCGCCGTACCTCGAAGAGAACAGTACCCCCCCCCCCACACACACACACACACACCACACACACCTCTATCATTAGTGTCTCCTCTCTTTGTGTCAAGGGCAGGGTGCGAAGTCTGTTTATATTTCCTGCCACCGCAACCTGGGTGTCTGCGAGTCTGTTATAGGCTGGACAGTCAGGCCCTGGCAATGTGGGTTTATTTGCAGAAGTCAGACTGTGACACTTAGCTTGAATTGATTCGTAAAAAGCTGCGAATGAGCGTTGACCCATGCCGACCCGGGCCTCCAGTCCTCTGTGGCTCAGGTTTCCGTACTTTCACCCTACAATGTGTTCAGAAGGTAAGCAGACTGTCGCTGATTAGGAACTAGTACAAACGCATGAAACATTAAAGCCACTACATAAAATGTCTACAATGACATTAACAAGAAAGAAAAACTTCTTTAAAAGAAAAAAAAAAAAAAAAAAACTTCTTTCGTAATAATTTCTTAACGACTCTGAAATCTCTCTTGTGGAATAACCCCAAACTATTCTAACGTAGGCAGAACACTGTGTGTTCACTTTCTAAACCACATTGGAAGTTGTTTTCACCAAGTAAAATCCAGCAAGCCTCTACGGTGAAGACGGCCGAGTACGACTACTCTTACCCAAAATGAATGAATAAATCAGTCCATGCAGAGCATAATACAGCAATACATTGGCTTTTGACTGTGTGGTCAAACCATGAAGATTTAGGACAGCAGTCAGATTAGTGAGCATGTTACATGTTATTTGCATTGACCGCTTTTAGTTTAAACAGATGTTAAAATGTGGTGTGATCAGCTACGAAGATGGAATGCAGCGGGGGTCCTACATCCCCAGCGTCAGAAGTGGTGGGGCTTTCCCAGGGCCCTTTAAGGCACGCCAATCCCCACAGCGGGAGACTCTCGGGACCATTGGCGACTCAAGTCGTTCACCTCTGGCAGGTGTGGGGGAGGGGCACGCCATTCCATCTAAGGGACCGAGGTAGACTTAGCTCATTCGATTATTATTTCACTTCTATTTCTAAACTGATGACAAATATTATCTGAACTGTTACATTATCAGAGGGCATAAAAAAAACAGGCTAATACATCCCCTGTTATTTTACCTCCCAGACGATGTCATCAGTTCAGTCAGGTCTTTGAGACGTTGTACCTGAGAGAAACAATGCACCTATATGTGATCATTCAATGGGCAAAATGTGGTTGAAAGTTGTATCTATATATTTCACATATTGATGAAACGGTCGTACGTAATCTAAACGTTTGATAGACTCAAATTTAGCCACGTTTTGAGAACTTTTGACCTCAAAATCGCTAAATGTGCGCTTCCTAGCATTTTCACTTTATGAATGTGTTGCACACTTAAAAAAATATATATATATATATTTTGTGCCCGGGGGTTGGGCCCCAATGCGGGACGCTGTGGCGATAATGTAATTATCAATAAAACCTTGTATGACCATCGTCTCTGTTTATAACGGAACAGGAGAGACCGCTTTGATCCAAGGCCTATGGAAAAACGTTGAGGTGACTCAGCAAGGAAGCAACTACATCGGGAGGGTACACAGTCCTTCTGTTGTTACGGTAACAGGCCGAGGAGGTCTCTAAATGTTAAAAAAGAAGAACAACCCCCCTTCATTAGGAAATTACACACCATTTGCCCCTCATTCCTATCCAGTTACCCGGGCAACTGTTAGCTGTAATTTGGGTTAATTCACTAGCTCCTGGGCCCTTCCGTTCCCCATTGTGCCCGTCCATAAAAGAGATATAACACAGATGCACACACACACACACACACACACACATAACTATCATTAGCATCCTCCCTTCCCCTCTGAGGTGGGGGAATACACACACACACACACACTAAGTTTTGAATGCGGTTAACGCACACGGTAAGAGGAAAACTAATCCTCATTTAGTTTGCTTCACCTCGGCTGGAAACAGACCGTGCGTGTGAATATCAATGAAATTGATAGGAAAGGTTTAAATCTGCTCCGTCCCAACACCTGTACGTAGCTGTGGGAGCGAGTAAGTGGAGGAATTACAGGCCGAAAGCTGCGGTAATCGTCGAAGATAGAGTGTCTTCTATCGAAACTGTGCACAAAAAGACACTTGTCCTCTCTGAACCTGTCCCGTCCTGAAGGTGGGAGAGACGGGGACTGGGAGGGGAGGGGAGGCTTCCTCTTTTGCTCCCTTTCAGGAACAAAAGGAATGGAAAATTGTGTGTTTTCCCCATGGGGTAAATATTAAGAGAGCAGAGATATAAACGTACGGAAGAAAGGCTTTTCTGAGCCGTCTGGGTCTCTGTTGCCCTGCCAAAGGCCTGTGCGTCACTTGATCCATTGTTTAGTGTAAAGAGGTCTCGGTAAGCAAGCGGCAGCCTCCCTGCTCCAGCTGCAGCCTCTCCACTGTTTATGTTTGCAGGGCCCTTCGCCTTGAAGTGAGGCTATACAAGCAAAGCCTATAGCCATATGTGAGCACTGGGCCGTCAGGGAAGTCACTGGCCTTTTCTTTTCCATTTTCGATGCATCTCTCTCTCTCTCTCTCTCTCTCTCTCTCTCTGAAACTTTACCCTTTCTCTTCCCGTCTCTTTTATCCTCTCCGTCCCTCTTCCCTCAGTCCGGTTTGCTCTCCCTTCTGCTGACGTCCCTGACAGCCTGCTCTCACGGAGAAGATGAAGGGTCAGAATTATCTTCTTGAGTTTCAAAGACCTTCCCCTCCGTCCTGGATGGTGAGAGTGGTAGGTATTATTTCTTGTGTGAGAAATAATTACCCCCCCAAAAAACTGTGTGCGCTCGGCAGCCCAGTTTGACAGACAAGGTGGTAATTATGTCACAAGAAATATTTTAGCTCGTATAAATATTAAAATATTTATACTGGTGTACAGCACATTCAGGGTATGGAAAACATTCAGAGAGAGAAAGCCACTGAGGGAATTATGGAGTCTAAAATGCATAGTGAACGTTAATAGCTATTGGAGTTTTATAGCCGTCCGATAATTCACTCAAATAATTTTATTGGGAATTCAGCATTAGTCTGTATTGGGGAGGAAATGGCTTTCTTGATTCAACAATTACCACGTTTTCTTTATTTTCTTTAACAAGCATTAAGATGAACGAGTTCCAGTCTTAAAGTAAAAAAATCTCCGTCGACATTGGAAAATGATTTTTTTCCTTCTCATGTGCGTTCTGAAGGTTAGTGGTCCTGACCTTGGCTCCTGGGTGGGCTGCGGTGGCTGTGTGCTTATCTTGGATCATCTCTGGATCCTTCTGTTGACTGAAACAACAAGCAAGCAGTGCCCAGGGATGGAGAGAGGAGTCGCACAGGGAGCATCCTCTCTCCTGGTCTCAAACGCACGCAGAGGCCGTCCTCGGAGCCCTGACCACCCACACGAGGTGTGGTCACCCAGCGAAAACTTGTCTTTGACCCGTCTCTTAATGAATCGCTCATCTGCTGGGGGCGTCAGACATGTTGAAGCCAGTTTGACTTCATATTTGTGCTAAAATAAGATCCCATTGATGGTAAAAAAAAACATTATCCCCGCGAGTGCAGGAGAGGAGCTCACCCACATTGATGCTCTGTAATAGACGAGAACTATTTTGGCTACCTATGCCCTGCTATTATGAGTGGAGTAATATTGACTTGTCAACTCTGAGATAATAATGAGAGCCTCATTTGGTGTTTGGCTTTGAAAATGATAAATTGCAGATCACCTCAGGTGAGGAAAGTCCCCCTCTCTTGAGCAACCAGGGTAAACAACTTTTGATTTCAGCTGCCGGTGAGATACACGCTGCTCTGACTGAGGCTTTTACAGAGGTGCAACTACAGGAACATCACAGTTAACACACCCCCTGGAAATTCCCAGTGGGTGAGAGCAATGCTTTTACATGTAATTAAACTGGTAGTTGAACTACGTTTAAAAAATACTTTTTTGACAGCAAGCCTTTTTATAAACATGGCAAATATTGGTAGTGTTTCTCCTGAAAGCAACTTTGCTGTAGTTCTACTACGTTTAGTGTGATATAATGTGTAACAACAGGCATTCCATTTGCTCTATGGGAATATGTTCAATGTGTGAGGCCTGATCATTCGGTCTCTTCACTCACCAAAGAGCAGGGACTGTTTGACAGATATGATAGGACACAGGTTTGTGTCTGTTTAAATTTATGTCTACGCGTGTATAGATGTGTGTGTGTGCGCATGTGTGTGCACATGTGTGTGTGTGTGTGTGCGTGTGTTACCCTAACCAGGAGACTTCATGAAACCTTTATATTTGGTTCCCTCTAGTGGCTATATTGCATGTTACTGATTTCTCAGTAACCTGACTTTCTCACTACACCGTGAACACATTATGCCCTTAATACCATGTTTTTAATGAATTCATTCATTTTTATATATCTCATAAACCTTGTTTTTAGAATATATAATATTGTAATTATGAAGGCTTAAGGATTAAGTGTGGCATGTGGACCAAGATTATGTTCCCAACCTTTTAAAGATGCTAAAATGTAAGGTCTACATCTATGATTGAGTGAATTGCCTTCAACTTTAAGAGGACAGGCCAGGCATGGATCATCGTAACTCAGGGTCACTCTGACCTCCCGTCTCTCGCTTTCTCAAAAAACTTTTCCTTTTCCCTGCGCTATCTCTCAAGGGGAGGATCGTTCATCACAGCTGTCTAAACAGCCCGGTCACCCCATGATTAGTGACTCTTGTAGGTCAGACGTCTCGGTAGCACATACTAATTCACATGGTTGTGTGTGTGTGCGTGTGTGTGTGTGTGTGTGTGTGTGTGTGTGTGTGTCGGCCTCTGCACAGATGTTTGTGCATATTTTTCAACACTGCCCATCATCCTTTAAGCAGCTATCAAACCCCACGTCTCCGGTGTATTCTCATTTCTCAGGAACCAGGTAGGAGCTCATCAGTCACAACTGGTTTTGTGGACATCAGAATGGTGACTGAGCACAGCAAAGTCGTCTGTTGGTTTACTCATCTGATCCAACGTTTCCCCCACCTCAGAGGGGAAGGGAGGATGCTAATGATAGTTACAGGTGTGTGTGTGTGTGTGTGTGTGTCTTACAGCACAGTGTGTGTGAGTGTGTGTGTGTGTGTGTGTTTGTGTGTGTGTGGTAAATAGAACAGGCCAGTTCCTTCAGTTTTGCTGAAAAAGGCCACACTCATCACTTATATTCTTCTCCAAGATTTATGAATATGAGGAACTGGGTATAAACACACATACATTGTCTTGCTGAGGTCTTAGTTCACTGTTGCACTGGACTACATAATAGTGAGAGGTCTTTCACATGTTTGTGTCCTCCTGAAAAGGAACATTATTAGCATCCTGGTCCCTGAGCCTGTGTAAACTACTCCTGAGGGTGGCTTAATACCCATAATCTAACAAATATACAAACAGATAGTCCTAGAGTAGAGTACCTGATCATATACCAATAATACTTTATTTTCAAGGGTTACAACAATTATCACTATATTAAATTATGTCATTTTGATTTAAAGTGTGACACATGTGGTTCCCGGTTATCTATTTCAACCATTTTCTAAAGTTGCACTCGATGCACAGGCGCAGGCCTTCTCTTCTTGACATAGTCTTGCAGGCCGAGTAGCATCGACTCGGCATAGAGAATCTTGAAAGGAATAGACTGCAGCAACCAGCCCTGTACACACACACACACACACACACACACACACACACACACACACACACAGGTATTATGACAGGGACAGATCAGTCTCTTTCCACATTACTTGCCGTTTCTTTGGCACTATCAGATGGTCTCACCAGAACTATGTGACAGACACTGCCGTATGTTTTGTCTCCAGCTCTGATGTACTGCAGGGAGCTTTTTACAAAGTCCTCCGGTGACAGAGTCACTATGTTGGTTTTTTGGTAATCTGCCATACGAGTGGAGACCCCAAATGGAGCCACTGCCTGAGACCATGGAGAGAATAAGGAGAAGGTTGTGACAAAAATGTACTTCTTTGATTTACAGTGAAGCCCTTGAGGTGGAGTCTCAAACCGGATCAACGTACCTGTATGATAATCCCTTTATCTTTATATTCAGCATGGAGACCTTGAGAAAATCTTTCCACAAACACCTGAAGGATAGGGGCATGAGTGACCCTCCAGTGTGATTCAGGAAAAGTAGAGGTGTACTGGCGATGCTGAACTTACCTTCGATGCAGCATACAGGGTATACAGGGGGAATGGAATAGAGGCCACTCCTGACGAAATGTTCACGATCACCCCTTTCCCCCTGTAGGCAGACACACACGGTCTTACATTTGTGGCCAGAAAGTCAATGTTAATCAGCATGTTAGAATTTGATCTTATTACACATTACATCTAATGAAGAAAACATGGAAACCTGTTCTCCATGCCTGGAAGGATTATTCGGCACATCTGGAGAGAAAGAAAGAGAATATAACATCAGATTTGAGACAAGGGTTGACAGAGTTCATTTGTGTGGGAAGGAAACAAAGAACCCCACTCACCGTCCATCACTTTATTTCTCAGAGGCAACGTTCATACAGACAAAGACGAGGCAAACTATTGTCTATTTGATGTTGTTGGCTTGATAAAAGGTCTGAGGACCGATATGTTGGGAATGAAGTGGTTCTAATTCTTCCACCTCGTCACTAAGACGATAACGGTGTGCAATAACTGTTTTGAAATTGTGACATGGAGTTCACTTGTTACAAAAACAAAGTAACACACTCTTACCTTGGCCATAGTTTTCACATTGCAGTTTATCACTTTTGTTATTGTCTGAAAGCATAAAAAAACATGGGAAAGATGTCAGTATTTATAGTTAAGGGGAAGTAAATGTTAAGGGATGGATATATAGTTAAGATTGAACGAAATGTGTCTCCTTGACTTTCTAAAAAGTTTGGGGGAAAGTTTGTAAAGGTTATTTGTCAGTAATACAAAAGGAAGCAGGTCCTATGGAAAGTACTTTGTCTTTTCTGATGGTGTATGAGGAAGGAGATGCACTCAACCCATTTGTTGCACATGGATACACACAATGCATGCTGGTGAGTAACACTCAATGTGAGTATAACATTTGTTGTTTTACAAGAAAGCTCCACAGGGCCCCTAAGACTACTGACACACCGCTGACCTGGTCCAGCTCTGCACACTCCAGGAATTTGCAGGGGTTGAAGCTGGGCAGCATTCCTACATTGTTGACTGGGGTGAGGGGGGAAAAGAAGATTGGGGTTTCAGGGAAAGAAGAAGAGGCAATATGTGTTTCAATAATTAGATGGGATTATAAAAAATAAAAAAGTCCAACCTAAAACCCCAATGTCAAGGCCCCGAAGCTGATCCTCAATGTCACTGAAGACGTCCTTCATTAGGTCTGTTACTATCACTTTCACCCTCCGCCCTGTGGTAGCACCTATACGAATGAAAATGTGAGATCGGCAATATATTATTTATTTTATGATAGATGACCAACAGCATATTTGTGGCTGTAATTCAAGTTTTAAAAGCAGACACAATAAAAGAAATAAGCAAGTTTTCACCTATTTCCTTGGCCACCTGGTCCAGCGTTACTTTGGTTCTGCTCAAGATGACCACGTTCATGCCTTGCTCGGCCAGCTGAGGGAAGCAGTAGTGCAGTGGTACACATTTCCATAAAGAATAAGCAGATGTGCATGAAATACAAATATCTATTTTAACCTGCACGATGAGCTGGGAAGGAAATACATCTTCTAATCTATTAAATTGTATTCACGTTTGGTGTCCTCAAGTGCAGAAATGTAAACACAAGCAGTGCTATGAAAACAATATCTTACCGCGAACGCATATGCTCTTCCTATTCCCTCTGAAGCGCCAGTCACCACTGAAACAGGGATGCAGGGATTATTGTTAAAAACGAATTCCAGTGGTTGTCAGATTCTCCTGCAGTTTCCCTTCTGAACACCGTAGGCGCTGTGAATCCGAGCTGCACTCCACCAACTCTCTCCCTCTGCTGTCAGACAAATCCCAGGATGTGTGTTTGTGTTTGTATTTGTTTACACCAAGAGTGTAAAAGTCTCTCTTTTAACAGACTGTGCTAATACAGCATGTTCCACAGTTCTGATAAAGAACAAACTGGACCTGCGTGTTTCTGAGTGTCCGCTCCGCTCCCCTTTCCTTCTGACCTGGTTACAGATAACAGGCTCTCATTTTCAGACATTAGGTAATGGGCATTCAAACAAAGCCTTTTGAGGCCTGGAATTCTTTATGCCAAGACGACTTTGGATGGGATGGGATCCGTTGTTTAGTGCTGTTGTCGTCAAGTGAAATGAGTGATTTGTGACTGTCTAGTAAACACTAATGAAAGCAGCAAATGTATCCTCTATTCATTGACATTTTTTGGAGTTGGAATAATAAACTGAATGCACCTTACAAATGTGTGCAGAGTCCTTTCTTACACATTTAGAACATAGTCAGATGGCAACGCTCTGTTGTTATTATTATTATTATTATTATTATTATTGATCTCCTCCAGGCAGATCATGCAATCGGTCCAGTGCATGCATCCGTGAGTGAGTAAATGTGCACCTTGTGTCTGTCCCTGGCTAATGTCGCGTTCTGCTGCAGCAACTACTTACGTTTTGGGAGCCCAGTTTAAACTGCTTGCTCAAGGACCTCTCGTGGTTGCTGTGACTCCTCAAAACTCATTTAATTGCCTTTTTATACTGCCATTGACTGCCTCCTCCGTCCTTACTATGCTTAACCACCACCTTCGTTTTGGTTTTGTCAAGAACGTGTGTCCCGCACGACATCGCATACATCGCCGCATGTTTTTACGACACCTTACAGGCCATTGGTGCCTAGACTGGGGCTATTTTCAGCCAATCACACAATACAGCAGTGGTCGTTGCAGACACACCTGGTGGGGACCTGCACGTTACTGAGTGCACCTTTCTGGGGCACTTTGCTGTGTCTTTTTGTCATTTAGTAATTTCATTACATGCTATTATTATGCTAGACATTACTAGGTAAGAAAACATTAATTATCAATCAACTGCTCCTGACACAGAAATAGGTTCATAGGAAGTATTAAATTGCAAGAAAAAACATTTTCAAATAGACGTATACAATTGAGTTATGTAATATTGGGATGTGATTAAAGAGATGTCGATCTGGGTGAATTGAATAAACAAGTACACAGCAATAATCTGCAATCAGACATCTGCCTGGCATTTTACTTTATGCAAATTAGTCCCATTAACTGCAATGGCCCGTGGAGGCATTTCTTCAAAGAGTAAGGGACACAGATACAACCTAATCAAATAGCTAATCAATAGGACAATGTTAGGTATCCCAAAGTATTTAATACAACATTGTCTTATCTCATATAAAATACACATACTGTCATTCTATTTTAATAAATCTATTTTGTTTATGTCACAGAATTAGTTCATAGTTTGGCACTAATTTGAGAAGTTTTCTTCTCAACACACTTTTCTGTCCTTTTTGTTTCACCATAGTCACCATTAAATCATGAGAGGGCTTGGATTCTACTCGGAGGGCAGCAAAGGGATCAGTGGCGGCGGGATGAGGCAGGGGGTCACTGTTGAAAACAGTTTCTCACTGTCATCCTTGTCCGAACGCTCTGAATCCACATTGTGGAGGAACACTGATAATGTCAATCAAGCAGCAACTGTGTCTCCAGGAGATACAAAATGGCACTTCAAGTTAAACCCTCAAGCTCAATTCATTAACCTTCACAAGACAAGAGCAAAGATACATAAATCAAGATGTCCAGCCTTTCTCTATAGTAAAAGTACAAGTATAAATTGACTGTTTTCACAACAGAGTGTAAAACAACATGGAAAACATTAATGTCATGTATATGTCGTCTTCAGTTGACCCAAAACATCTTCGGCCACTTGGAATTGAAAAGACTCAAATGTAGTTTCATATTGTGTGGGCAGAAATGAATGCAGAGGGACAGGGTTAATAAAGCCTGGGACATACTGTTCTCATGGCTGTTTGCTCTGTGCTAGAAAGGAATGAAAGTGGGCTTTTGAAAGAAAGGAAAGATCAGTCAGTGTTCTGCATTTGTATTTATTTGTATTTTATTAGGTTTCTTTTTACGCACTGTGGGAGCCTGAAGAACCACTTCAGGGGATGCCAAAGGAAATATTGTAATTCGATGAGACTGCTCTGGGAGAGGAATCTGTCGGTGTAATTAAAATGCACTGACACTGCCCTCAAGTTAATAGGATGTTTACAAGGTTGATTCCCTGCACCAGCTGGAGAAAATAGCAGCGCTTTCCTTATCATCCTTAATCCCCTCTGTCAACAAATGAAAAATAATGATCTAGGAAGGCAGGGCAGTTTATACTGCCGTTAGTATTGTGCACTGTGATTGTTTTCTCTCTTCTAGACACCAGTGACACAAGTTTGCCTCCCTTGTCATACAATTACTATTCAACTATAAACACATTGGCAGTGTGCATTTAAATGCAGATAAACTCAAAATATACACCCTTTTATTGAAGAAAATAAGTCATTTGAGCAGTAATATGTTTTGGAGATGAATAACGTTGGCGAGATCTTTTTTTTGCAAACAGCTGTATGAAGCTGTTCTACAGGTATGAGCACATGGTTTCCAAGGGATAGTTAGAACTTGCCACTTTCAGTTCAAATGTTATTTAAGTGTGGATCTTGTCTGATAGTGAACGGTCTGAACAAGTCTAGAACTATTTCTTATTTCGCAGCCACATTTCTTTTTGCATGCACAGGCACATTCTCATAATGAACTTTCCTGTATAGTAACACACTTATTCCAGCATGATTGCACCATATACACAGATGTAATGCCTTATCACGAAACGTAGTATGGCTGTTATGACTTATAACTAGGTTATGACTGTGACTGACTAGAATCTAGAATCCCAATACTATTGGTCTGACATTACATAATACATTACAGTACTTGCACACGCACACACACACACACACACACACACACACACACACACACACACACACACACACACTGCTCACCTGCCCACTCTCCCATAGAGGTGAAAAAAGACTTTGACAGTGGAAACCACATTTTTGGAAAAAGCATCCTAGTGAAAAGCAGCAGTCTCACTCCATAGCAAACAATGACTGCGGTACCAAGAGCGATGAGAAACAATTCCAATAAATCCATGCTTGTCTGGCAAACTAACAACAAACGGCTTTAAGCACCTCTGTGTTTTTGTCTGCTCTGTTAGAGCGTTTTTGGTTCAGTGATTCAAAATAAAGCAGGACAGAAAGAGAAGAGAGAATAACTCTGCTACAGGACACTCCCATTTCTAACCAGAGTCTTACTCTACCTCTACAGGCTAAAACACATATAAATAGTATATGTACCTTCTCCTCAAAACGGTTGGGAAATGATGTATTGAGAGTTGTGATACAACTGATACTTTCTTTGAAGCCTTTTAAATCAAAGGTCTTATTTTGTGCTATTTGACTATTTTCATCAGAAGCACCTAACACGTGTTATGTATCAGTGTCAGTGGTGAGATTAATGTGTAACAAGGCGTTTGCATGAAGAGTATGTGTGGTAAACTGGAGAGAGAGAGCCAAAGTAAATGTGCGGTCGGTGAAGAAAACAGCGCTTCTAGCTCTTCCTTCCAGAGTTAGTCAAGTTATACAAGATGAGCTACCTTGCAGAACCGGTCTAGCTCCAGTAACAAGAGATGTTTGACTGTTGATGTTGCTGTGCATCTCCTGGACGGATACTTCTTGCGTTTACTTGTTAGGTATTTCATTTGCAGAATAAACCAAAAACATTCCAGTTTGGTAATTTTGAGCGATCTTTATAATGATATCCTCGAATAGGATTACATGCTATCATTATATATGTCTAACAAAAAGGCAAACACCCATTGGTTCTGAGAATCTTCTACTTTTCTGTATTTGATATCATTGTCAGCTGAACATCTTTGGGTTTTGGGCTGTCTTCAAATTGCACATAAAGCAGCAGAGGAGTACAGTATTATAATAAACCAATAGGTGTCACGTTTTTCCACAATAACTTTAATTATACCGGCTTTGTTGTCCTTATTCCCAGCTGGTCTATTTCTGTGAAAGCAATGCGAATCCGTTAAATCAGTTGCTGCAGGTTGAATAAGTATGCACATGTATGAATACAACATGTGTGAGTAAGAGTAGGCAAGGGGAAGGCTAAAAGTACAAGCCACTTATATTTGATGTATAGTATAGTGCATAATGAAGGCTACGTTTTAATTAATTGTAGGCTTTAAATATAGGTACCGTCCAAAAAAACCCAAAAAAACAATGATGATGATGAGAAGGAGTAATGCTGACACATTGCATTATTTTTCCTTGCAGCACATGACAGGTAGTCTCAGTTCATTCATGACCAAGGACTCGTGCTGAACCTCAACACGTCATCAGCGCGCGCCTGCTGTGTTGCTCGCGCCTTTCCTACAAGCGTGTGTTTCCATTTCCCGTTACATTGCCATTGGCAGCGCTTTTAGCCCCAACTCTACAGCACACACTCTGTTTTCTACCGTCGTTCTTTCGGTGAGTCCGTTTGTTCATGTTCACATTGTGATACATTTGCTTGAGGAAATACGTCATTTAACAGCACGGACGCGGTCGGCCATTGGGGTTCGCATTAAATAAGTTCAGCTCGCTAGCTTGCCCAAAGTTAGCTTTGGTGTTTTGGGGGGCATGCACCGTTTGGAAACTGTCAGTGTCGACCCCTTTTTTTTTATTGCCGAATGGAAAACGGTTGTTTTGTTTCCTTTTACCTGTATGACACGCGGAGAGGGCAACTCAAGCAACCGCGGGCTGTACTGTGCGAATGTGTGAGAGATAACGAAGTCAGTCATGAATCCAAATGATTTAAATGTGACGTTGATGGGACAGTTGAGTTAACTACACTTGCTCCTCTCTCCTGCCCTACTGACGTGCTGGGCGTGTTTAGGTTCCTCTTCGCTTTTGAGAACGACTAAACGCTAAGCCACTTCACACTACTGACTGGGTCATGGTGATGTTGACATCTATCATAAAGTGTCTATGCGTTAGCTGTAGCTAGCTTACTTGTCCACTCAGCAAACACGTAGCGTTAGTGTTATGTTAGCTAACGACGCGTATGCAAAACACCAGCAGTTTAGTGCTGCCTCGAGAGGTTCGTTCACACACCGAAGTGCCACTTCGTATTATGGCATGCTAATTTACCAGTTTTATTATGCAAATGTACAGCATATTCGTGAGTGTGCATGGATTTCTCAGGTGTCATAGTTAGTAAGGAGACGTCAACATAGTGCATTGTATTCATGGTATTAGTAACACCTGTGCTTGTCCTACCATGACAAGCCAACACATCAGCAGTGAAAGAGCTCTATGATGGTACCGATCTAGTGCAAGAGAAGCTGCACCATGAACAACTGGCCACATTGCTGCTGTAACTGGATGTTGTCCAAAGTATTTGTATTCTCCTTCGCTGTTAAATATAGGATGACACAGTTGTAAAACTGACAGTCCCATGATGCATGCATACTGGTCAGGCTGTTGCAGTTGACTCGAGACACAGATTGACTCCTTACACCGATTGCCTGTCCTTTTCGATGGTGTCTCCTACTGTGAGTAAAGTACCTAAATTGGAAACCTAAATAATCATCTTGAGTCTTGCAGTGACAGCTTCATGAGAAAGTCTTTAAATAAGACCAGTTCCTGTGTTCAAACGTATATTAATGTGTAACATAGACCTCATTGACTTGAAGTATAACGACTCCACCTGAAGTTTGTTGATCTTGACAGTGTATTAAAATACCAGACAGCTCCCAGATGTGAATAGTTTTCTAAACACCGACAGATAACTCCTTAATCACAGTAACATGGCCAAAATCCCTTGTTTCTGTTCACTGCTGAAACCTGGGAGCATTTGTGCATGAAAAAGCACTGAGAATGGGGTTACCTGCAGAAGTTGTTCTCCACTGGTCTGGGGCAGTGTTCTCCACTACTGGGGCAGTGTTCTCCACTACTGGGGCAGTGTTCTCAACTGTTTTGGGGCAGTGGTTCTCAACTGGTTTGGGGCAGTGGCTCTCCACTGGTTTGGGGCAGTGTTCTCCACTGGTCTGGGGCAGTGTTCTCCACTACTGGGGCAGTGTTCTCCACTGGTCTGGGGCAGTGGTTCTCCATGCGCGAATGAAGCGAATTATCACAAATAGTCCGGCGAGTAAAGCAACGCGAGAGTGCTCTTCTCTTTTGGTGTGAACGCAGCATGAAGGAAAGTGAACAGACAGCACTTTGCCGCAGAAAGAATTACCTTCAAAATAAAAGCACATGATTTTTTTTCTTACATTCTTTTAAGAAAAGGTGATCATATTTCTTTCAACCTGTCGCGGGCCACATAAAATGACGTGGCGGGCAGGATTCGGCCCGCGGGCCTTGTGTTTGACACCTGTGCCCTAACCTATCAAAATACTAGTGCGCATGCATATTAAATGTAATTATTGTTGTTTGATGGATTTGTTATCTCTGATGTTTCATGTGGAAAAAGTATCCCTGTGTTGTGTGATGGCTACCAGAGACATACATGCTGGTACTAGTCTTGCTACGTTTGCCTTAAAACAGGGTCTTCCAATAGATCTGTTACTCAATTAATTAATGTTACTCAATTTATTAATACAATATGACTGTGTAAACAGGTTTGGCCCAAGCACTGCTTCAGCGCTTGTGAGCCCTAATGTACACGCAATTAAAGAAACATGCAGTGAATCATGGCACTGGATAATTGTTTCTGGGCTGCAGATGGCAGCCTTGTTCAATGTTTTCCCCTCTCTAAATTGAACCTTACTAATGTAGGCAGACTTTGACCACTCTACCTCCACTGGTCTCACAGCTGACAGTTCCTCCACACAGTCAGTTAGAATTAAGTGCTTACTGAGATAAGAAGTATATTTTTAACATAGCTTGTATCTGGAATACCAGATACACATTTTGATTGCCCCTGATTGCAATTTCATGACATGTTTTTAATGTTTATAAATAATGTATTTATTATTGTGTGTGTGTGTATAAAATAGAAGTGGGCCATGTTTAGTAGTAAAGTAAAGCACGGTGTAATGTTACTCAAACAATAAACCATTATTGACAAACTCCTCTGGGGATGTTGAGATATGGGATCAACAAAGAAGGATTCCCAAAGTAGGTTACGGTGTATCGTTCTCTGAGAATCCTGTTTTTGAGGCACATTTGATTCCTGATCGACGGTGAAACTATTTAAAATATTTTTTCTTCTAAACTCAGCCAGAACTGTTCACAGAGCAATAACATTATTCTTTTTTCTATATTGTCTCCGGCCCCTGTCGTCTATAATTCCCCTGCAGGTATATCCAGCTATGGATATGGATGGTGCCAGTTCAGTGGTGCTGCAGGCCTTAACCCAAGCTACCAGTCAGGACACCGCTGTGCTGAAGCCTGCGGAGGAGCAGCTCCGACAGTGGGAGACTCAGCCAGGCTTCTACTCTGTCCTTCTGGTGAGGGATGCTATCAACTAATAGAAATACATCTGCTGAAGTGAAAACTATTAATACTTTAATGAATGGAGATGTTAACGAATGTGCTGTATCTTACAGAAAAGCAGGAGGATGTTGGCTTTGTGCTCATTTCCGATGCATTTTAGTTTTAATCGTCATTTAATTCAAACAGTCATAGAAGAGGGTTTCTTTGTAGTTTAGTTATTAATAGGAGAGGAAGATCGAGCAGTCTGCATAACTATAGTAGATTCAGACGCTATATATTCTGTTATTGTGCAATTTCACACAATAACTAATCACAGCATCAAATCACAAGACTTAATTAGAGAAACGAGGAGGAAACAGGCAGCTGGAAATTGATTTGTGTTAAAGAAATACCAAACTTCCATTGAATAGTTTTATTGAAATTTATAAGCTCAAGTATCGTCTAAAAGTCAGGGAAGTGGGACAATAGAATAATTTAACAGAGCTTACTGTGTGTTCATCCTCTTGGCACTGACCAGCACCTACATGTTAGTGTACATTGATCGCAAAGCCTATGTTAAGCCCTATAGTAATACTCGAGTAATAGTTTGTTTACTTGTTTACTGTCTTACCCTGGTGTGATGGATATCAGTCTCATCTGTTCATTCAGTAGAGAAATTGGCCCAGGATGTGTTGTGCTTAGATTTTTTTTTTTTTCTGAATACAGTGTGGAGATAATAGTCAAAGTGTGTCTTAAGAGAGACATTCTTATGCACCCAATCCACAAATATGAGATACCAACAACTAATGTGACATGTGTAGCTTTAAATTTGTCTGGCTAATCAGCGTGTCACAGTAAACAATATCTGCAATTTAAATATACGTGATAAGGGCTTGTGTTTCTGTGTCTGCCCTCGCATGATCTAAGACCGGGTTTTAGAAGCCTAACTCCTAGGTCTGTGTTATTAGATGTCCTCAACTTTATGCTTAATTTTGTGTGGCTGCCTGAGGTGCGCCATGTTCCCTGTCTCATTCAATTGAAGCTGTCTGTGCATTACTAAATACAACACCGCCCAGGCCAGCAAAAATTGCTTCGATGCACTTAATGTACAAGTTTAGTCGCAGCTGGCAGATTTCTATTTGCATATGCAAGTAGATGGTTACACTGTGCAGCCCTGCTAATGGCCTTCCATTCGCTTGATTGACTGCAGAAGGATGTTTATTTATATATATATATATATATATATATATATATATATATATATATATATATATATATACTTTTGGGGTTATTACTACATTTTACAGCTCAGAAGTTTTAGCATTTATAAGATAATAGGTGTGTACAACCCGGACAACTCTCGATTTCAATTTCAGTGTGTCCTGTGTTTTGATGGATAATTAATAAGGCATAGATAAGGCATAATTATTCTTCGGTGTGGTTAGAGTTGTTTTCTTTAGTAGTCTGAGCTGTCACACGTCAAACTGAGTCGCTCCTTAAATCGCCTTGTGTTACCCATTTGAGTGAAACACAACAATGTCTGCTAAGCTATATATAGATATAGCAATATACTGTATATGTGTATTTATGTGTGTATATACATTTTTTCCCCCTCCATAGAACATCTTAAATAACCACATGCTGGATGTGAACGTTAGGTGGCTCGCTGTGCTGTACTTCAAAAATGGCATTGACAGATACTGGAGGAGAGTAGCGCCTCAGTAAGTGCCTGCTTGTCTCCCATGTTCCCTATTCAGGCTCTCTCTCACTTTTCCATCTTAAGCTTTTTCTTCTCTCTTCTACAGCTTGTCATTATTTTGTCTATACTCTGTCTCTATTCGTCAGTATTAATCTTTATGTCTGATTTTGATGCTGCCTCCCATCCTGATTATTCATATCATTGTGCTCTGGTTTTATACTCTGTTTATCCCTTTGTATCTCTTTTGTCTGGTGAAGGATCAGATTTGAGTATTCAATTCAGTATTAGATTTTAATTGAGCATTTGCTCTTAAATTCCCAAGACAGCAGTTGGCCGGAGGTAATCTGCCTCAGCACCCTGTGGCCACTCTTTGACCACTTCAAATCATTGATATGCTCTTCATTCTTTCTGAAGTTTTCGGCTCCTACCAAAGTTTGTTTCACTCTATTCAGTAATCTAAATTCCATTATTTGTGCAGTGCAAGGTCTTTTGGTCCTCGGGTTAGTTATTTGATTACCTTCGTTATTATGTTTTCAGTTTGTCTGTCCGCCCGTCACGTTTTCATGAATGCAATATCTCAGGAACGCCAGGAGGGAATTTCTTCAAATTTCCTCTTGGACTAAAGGATGAATTAATTTAAATGTTGTTGTTCAACAGTCAACGTCATTGTGACCTCACAAAACACGGCTTTAGCCATAACTCATTGCTCAATAATTTATGTACTAATTTTGACAATTTCGCACAAATGTCTAGTAGGATAAAAGGATGACGTGATGACAATTTGGACCGACGAGCAAACCCTTCACTTTTTGGTACCACATGTCATATAATATTGTAATAAAAGCAGAAACCAGTCAAAGATACTGGCCAAAAAGACAAACTTCATACCTGACCTGTTTTTTTTCCGGTCTCCCTGTCCATCTCTCTACATCCATTCATTATCCATATTATATCAGTAAAATCTGACTAATTTAAGATTCCCCTTGAGGCCCCTTCTGAATCACTGACTTTACACAGCCTTAATTTGGCAGAGCGATTTCCCAACATGTCGCCGTCAGCCCAACAACTTACAGCAATAAAATTGATTATAAGCTAGGATATACCTAACGCAGTAAAACGTAACTGCATCCTGTAAAGGTAATGTGCTTGATGAAATACATGATCAAATCAATTTACTTGAAATATACACTGTAAAGTTGGCACTACCTGCTGTGTGAATGGTTTCTATATTTTAAAATCTGCAAAAAACAACCCGAAGAAGTCAAGCAGAAGAAGTCAAGAGAAACTTGAATGAAACATTTTTATTGTATTGAGACCTTCAATTTTGCAACATACAGTAACGATCCAGTGGGTTTCACACCAAATCTGCTTTTGTCTGGTTATTTTTTAAAATCGTCAACTGAAAAATCTTTAGGCTCATGTTGCAGACCACACGATATGACACCAAGGAGAGTAGGACGTTTATCCAAGCTCACTGACTCTTAGGATTCGAGCGGCATTCAGCATGTGAAGTGGCGACTCAGTGGTTAGCACTTGTGTCTTGCAGTGAAAAGTTTCTGAACCCTGCATCCTTATGGAATAGCATCTTAAATCCATTTAAAAAAAGTTGCGCTACATGCTGCACAACTAAAGAAACAGACAATGTGTTAAGTGTGTTTTACTGGTGTTTCACTGGTAAGCAGGTGACCGTAGTTATTGAGAGATGTTTGTCTTGTTAACCTCAAACATTGATGTGTGTGTTTATTGTATTATTTTGTGTTGACTTATTTTCTTCGTTAAGTCCAGATATTGTGTTACTCTTGCTCTTCTCGCTTGCCTCTTCTGATCATCTTTCTGGTTGCTTTGTTCACAGTGCTTTATCAGAAGAGGAGAAGACCTCATTGCGTGCTGGTCTCATCACAAACTTCAATGAACCAGTCAATCAGGTAAACTGGTATATACTGGGATTTTGATTACGATGACTTAGTGTAAAACCATGTACAGTTTAAAGCAATTGAGTAAAAGCATCATCCAACAGTTTGCTTGTTAATAGTAATTTAGCTTTTAATTAACATTTATTCACTGTGTTGTACTGTAATAATTTAGATTATGTTCTGGACATATACTAAGTGTTAAATTAGCATGAAATGGATTATCCATCATAATGAACACTAGATCTGCAATCTTTGCCATAAAGGAAAGGAAAGGAGATTTTCCACGAGGAAAGTATTAAAGGCTTTGTTCTCCACACTGGTATTGAGAAGGCTGCTGTGTTATATCGCATTTAGTTCCAACCTTTAAAATCGATGGCGATCAAAACAACTTATATGCCTTGAATTACACGAGTAAAGCACCCCCATCATCTTACAGAGACAGCTTTCATTTTGACATCTACTGTAAGTGTACTATTTTAACCACATTTGCTATGGACAGACCTGTTAAATGTGATGCTAAAAATGCTCTAAATAGGCGTATGCAATGCAAATAATCAAATGTAATGCAATGAAAATGATATAAAAGTAGACAGGCTGGTAAAAGATACTAATTGTGCTAGTGGGGACTTAATTTGAGGGTCAACAAGTTTCTTGATAAGCCATTATGTTTTTACAGTTCTCAGTGGAACGGCACGACAAACAAATAATTCAGACTCAAGCGGCGTGTAATATATCGGGGATATGGAAGGTGGCCCTCCATCCTGGTTTCTACAGCTTGTTCATCCCTGAGGGACAGCCCTCCGACATCAGGACTGATAGGGTCCATATGGCAAGTAATGAATGCCATTTAAACACCATATGTCTCACCAGTCACAGCCTGTCCTTGTCGAATCAATCAGGGTTTTGAGTGTGTGTCCTGTGTTGTGACAGGTTGCATTTTTTAGTTCTATAATCCAAGCAAATTATGTGACCACACCTGGCTTTAACAAAAAAAAGCTTAGTGGCCTACTGGTACTTGAAAATTAAATATACATGCACACTGATTATTTATTACTTTGTTAAATTGGATTAACGCCATAAACTTGTTTTTACGGAAACATGCACTCTAATAACAATGCAATGCATTCGCAAAATATAAGAAGGCTTCTCAGTATATCACCTAACATTTTCATCCTCATACATCCTGCAGGGCTGTTGTGTTAGATTGTGTCCCTGTTGTTCTCACCCAGTGCCACCTCTATGATGGGGATCCAAATAAGCTACGCCTGCTCATTTAACTTGATGTTTATGCTTCTACTAGATTCGTGACAGAACTGTAGACTGTTAAGTATTATGCAAGGATGTGTGAACCACAGCTGTCAAATCAAAGGCAGCATATGCTTATGTAGTGTAAAGTCTGCTATCAAAGCTGGTGTTCAGTAGTAACAGTCCTGGATCTACAGACGACAAAGATGTAACACTCCTGTACGATCACTTTCTTGAATACAAAACAAAAGAAGCCTAATCTGTGCGTCAGATTCCATCTTCAACAGGAGATGGATATAGAATATGTGCACACTATGCTGTATGTATTATGATTGTCCAAACTACTCATTTAAAATAATGCCTTGCTATATATATTAAGTGATCTTGAATGTCCGAGATGACAATGTTTAAGTAAAAGTAAATGTCCATCTTCTGCTGTGTTTATGCTTTGCCTCTGGTCATCTTTCTGTCCCTCTGTGTGTTTTGCCCAACAGATAGCCACCCAGATTGCAGTTCTGATAGCCAAGGTGGCCCGTCTGGACTGCCCCAGGCAATGGCCAGAGCTCATCCCCATTCTGCTTGAGTCTGTGAAGGGTCAGGACGGCCTGCGGCAGCACAGGGCGCTGCTAACCTTCCATCATGTCACCAAAACCCTAGCGTCCAAACGTCTGGCGCAGGACAGGCGGCTCTTTCAGGATGTAAGTCCTCTTTTTTCTTTTTTCTTTTTGCTATTTGTCTGTTCGTCACCACTCAGCTTGACGTCATTGCAACTTTTAATGTATCTCGTTGCTTATCATTCTTAGTTATTCACTTTGCCTCTCTGGCTTTCTTTTCTCTCCACTTGATACAGTAACTGTGCAGATCTGAAATACAAGGTGACTTTAGGTCAATAAGTAAAGAAAAATCAAACTTCAACTCTGTCTGCTAAACTTTGCTGCTTTTGACCTTGTCTTTCTCTTGTGTTCTGGCCTCTGACTGTCATGTTTCTTCTTTTTTTTTTATTTTTTACTCCCTTTCTTTCCCACAAAACCTTTTTTCATGTGAATAGATGAATAGCAATATTGTCCTGAGTTGCAGGTGTTTCAGTCTTTGCCTGTAGGAGATGCTGTTTAACCGCTATATGAATCAAATCTGAGATTTATGGCAGCCAGAGTCTCTCTCTCTCTCTCTCTCTCTCTCTCTCTGTGTGTGCGTGTGTTCACAGGAGGGTTGTCTGTGTGAGTCAATGTGTCTTTCAAAGAGGGAGTGAATTAGAGCAAATGCAAATTTATTGCCATCCGTGGTTTTAAAGAACTCAAGAAAAAGTCATGAAGAGAGTGGGTTTAGGGGAACAAGATATCAAACAGAACAGCAGAGAGAAGACTGAGAACAACTGGGGTAGAATAAGAGTGACAGAGACAGACCAGTGGACATCAGAGACGGTGGCTGAGGCCAAATAGTTGGATGTCATGCAGAGATGTGTGCCTTTAGGCAATACGAGGAACAAAGGCGTTCGGAGCCCCATAAAACAGTGCAGCTTTTAAATGAGGCCCTGAACACTTTGACTCTAAATAGCCCATGGACTGTCCCCTCTTGGTGCGACAACTGACTTGGTGGGGTGACAAAGGACAATACAACACTGTTCAGAGGGTGAAATGTAGTCTTTTAATGCAAAGTCAGATTTGAACCTCCAAATGACCTCAGATTCTGGAGCTATATATACATTTTCACGTTGGTTATTGTCAATACAACTGCTATACCTGTCACGGTCGTCTCTGGCTCTGTAAACACCCTCATTACCACTTTGTGGACAGCTTTATGCACCCAAGACACGTTGAGGACGGATCGAGATCCGATGGCTCACCATTTTAAGTTTGGTCTTAATATGGTCACATTCTTTATGCAGTGTGTACGGGAATGTGTCCTGGGACCCATTGAAGGTCTGCCTACTCAACTGGCGACCTCTGTAAGCGGGAGAAGAGACCTATGCCAATGGCGTCATAATAAAGCCTACAACACACCACGGAATAAACCCTCTATATTGTGTTGACTTATTCTAATTTTAATTTGTAGTAGACAAGACAGGAAAGTGCATTGCTGTGTCCCATTGGTTAAAAACAACACATTTGGACGTCGCAAACAAATGCCATATGTGTTTATTTGCATATAGAGCGAGGAGGTCTCAAGTGAGTGGTCACTTGAAGACACATTCTGATGCCAGGTGTGAAATGACAGAGCTGATCAGAACACTCACGACGTATGTTAGTGCCTAAAGCGAACAGGGCTTCTGTCTAGCATCGAGGCTCCGAGCCGTCATTTTACAGTGGGTTGCACTTATTTGCGTTTTTGAAAGAACAAAGTGTTTAGTCATCGGCGTCCTGAACGTTACCTTTGCAGAAATGAATCTGCATTGAGCAGCAAGTATCTCTTCATTTATAAGCCCACTCTCCTCCCCTCTATGTTTAAACTGTTTTCGTGGCACCCTATTTAGCCCCGACTTAATGTGTACATAAGTGCTGTGACGCGTGTGTGGGTGTTTGAGTATGTCTTCTCATACTCGATGAGTGTGCGCTCTTCTCTCTAGCCCCAACCTAAAACTGTTGGGAGACCATGTTGACTACTTCACGGGAGATGATGCACTGACGGGGCGGCCCTTCTACCAGCTCGTTGTTTTTCCTGGCCCACTTGCTCATGCTTAGGCTTCAAACACGACTCATTCGCCAGACACAGAGCTCAGCAGATAGTGGGAGAAAAAGGGAAAGAGGAGGTGATGAAGAAGGATGGTGTGGGCATGGAGGAGGAGAAGTGATTGAAGTAACCAAGGGCTGCTGGTGACAGGAGGAGGGATCACATAAGAAGTTATAGAGTAATGAAGCAAATGGTGTCAAGATAAAGTTGAGGCGGTATTCATGGAGAAAGATAGCATTGTGGCACTTTTAGAAGTGGTTTCTGCCTACTGCCATCTTGGAAAAAAAGGGGAGAAAGTGAGGAGGGAACTGGATGAAGGAGAAAATGCTCAGTGCCTGCTGCCTTTATCTGTAAAACATAAAATACTGGATTGAAAAATTAAGTTCCTCTCTTAATATACTTAAGACATGAAGAGTAAGCAAGAGGAAAACCATAATAGATACATTTATCTGGAAAATGTATCCATGAACAGGCACTACAAATAGCCTCAACGCAAGTGTTGCATAATGCAGTTGTAAAAATATATTGAAAAATAGACTCATAAATGATTTAGCAGTCTAAATCTAACATGGGGCATGCACATCGAAGTGAATAACGTTTTGTTTTTCTGTAAGCACAAAAAAAAGTTTGTGCCTATTGGACAATAGTACTCCAAACACAGCAATTGTATTCCTGTTTTTCAGGTATTCTCTTTGCTCTCGTATATAATACAAGGCTTACATGAGACTACATTCTTGGAACAAAGATAGTTGTTCTGGTGACACGTTGCAGACATTTTTCGCTCAAAGTGATACTTAATTTAATGCACATAGAATTTTTCTATAGAAATAAAAGTGGGCATGATAACCCCTTCTTAAGAACGGCCTACCTTTTACAAGACCATTTCAGCTTAGCCATAAAAACATTGCATTGTTATAAAGACACAGCATCAACATTGTGTTTAGCTCTATTGCTTTTTGGGACTCTCAAACATGCAGTAAGTTAAGAGCGGAACAGGAAGGTGATAACCAGCATCTGGCTTTGTGCTTTTGAGTAGCAGTAGAGGCAATTTCCCACTGGATGGGTATTCACAAACGGATGAAATGAGCTGCACTTTTCTTGGATGGCTTTGGGTTTTTTCTTCCTCCTGGAATAGGGAATTGGATTGCAGATGGAGGAAATTGTTTGCTTTTATTGAAATGTGCCTCTTTGTTGTCTCTTTCTGCAGTTGTGAAGAGGAGCATACACACAGATACACATTCGTTTTGCAATGTATAGCGTTTTCACACACACACACACACGCACGCACGCACGCATGCACGCACGCACGCACGCACGCACGCACGCACGCACGCACGCACACACACACACACACACGGGCACCACATGGGTGGGAAAAATAATTGATTCTTCGATGCATCGGAATTCTCTGTTGAATAATGCAGCAACAATTAAAAAAAATAATTCATTGGAATTCAGATGATTCCCCAATCACCAGTAATCAGCCTAATATTAGCAGATTCTCTCCGTGTGGCACACTTATTAAAAAATATAACGTTGTAGCCTCGATGAACAGTATCTTTGTTTATCAGGAAAGTGGATTCAAGCTGTCAATCCACCTTCTGTAGTTGCATGGGATGGAGATGGAATCTGCTATCAGGGGACTTTAGTAGTAACCGACTCGGATAGCTGGACCGGGTGTGACAATATTCAATTTAATTCTTGTTTAAGTTTAACCAAGTTGTTGCTGCACTAAAAAGGTTTACCTTTACACATAAATTGTAATTCCTGTTCTTTGAATCTGTTCAATTGGCTGTGAAAAAAATGTTTATAATGGAAGGGAAAACACAGATTGCACCCACAAACTCCATTTACTTATCTATTTTTATTATCAAACTCTGTAATCTCTGTCCGTGTTTCCTGGAGCCCACGGTTTTGGCCCTAAAGAATACAGTTTAAATGACCTTCCATCCCATTTAAAAACCGCACACCAAGAATTTGAGATGTTTCCCAAACTTGATTCATCACATGCGTTGGATTAGTCTGGTATCCGAGGCATGGAAAGTGCCAAGCTTGGAGAGAAATCTCTCCAAAGAAGAAAATGGCTAGCTTTGCAGTTTTCTGTAAAGAATGTATGTAAGCCTATGCTGCGCTGTCTAAGTAGGGATTTCTTTTTCAGTAGGCACACACCACCAACCAACCACTGCTTCTCAGATCTTTCCCACTTGACACTCACGTGTCACACATAGTTTTATTGCCCCCGAGTTCAGTTCATTTCTTTGATACGTCATCTGCAAACTAATTGTCAGTGTGTTTGCCTTAATCAAGTAGCAGAAATGACTAACTATCACATTTAACACATTTCAAAAACCTGATGGTGTGGTTTACTTTAAACTGGGACACACGGAACTGCTTGAATATTGAGGCACTGGGGTTGGATAGTCACTGACATGTTTACCTCTTTTCAGTTGTTTATTTTTTTTATGTAAATACGACCTGCATAATCCAAAACCCATTGTTGTGCCGTGGCAGATTATATTGTCTGCACTACTGGGCCAGACTACACGCTGCACAGTTGATGGGACGGAGAGTACTTTTGTCTCCTTTTTTTGTTTATCTTTACAGGAGAATGCATTCATGGAAAAAAAGTGTAATTGGTTTGGGCTCAATGTTATGGCAGAAGTTAATTTAGAGCTAAATTAGACCCTGAGACTCCTTCTTGTTTGTTCTGTGAGACCGTTTTATGTGGAAGTGTTCTTGTTTTTGCATCGGCATCAGCGTGTAACAGAGTCTCTGGCGTTTCTAGGGGATATAGGCAGATACGATTGTGATTCATTTCACGTGTGCCCACCAGAATTACCTCAAAAGCCTGTCTTCGAATGTGACCACTGATCCACTCATTTTGATGCGTGTGATCGACTGTACTGTTTGTGTGTACGTTGGCAGCTGGCGTCGGGCATCTACAGCTTTGCGTGCTCCCTCTGGAGCCATCACACCGACTGCTTCCTCCAGCAGATCTATGCCAGAGAAGAGGCCGCAGCGCTCGGCTCACTGGAGAGGACGCTGCTCTCTCTTAAAGGTAGCAACATGTTGCACTCGTGCCCATGAGACTGCGGTGATCTATAACTACAAAATGCTCAAATTGAACAACGACCTTAAATCGCTCACTCCATGTCATAATGCATGTATTTCATGGTTCCACCCACAAAAACGTAATTAAGAGGGCAACTTGTTTTGTTTTAAATATTCATATGCGCCGCTACTTTGTGAAACATCAGTTGAGTGGGTATGAATGTGCAATTAGTGTCAATCCTGCATACTAACCGTTCATTCTCTATCTGCCCCTCAGTGCTTCGCAAGTTGACGGTCTTCGGATTTCAAGAGCCACAGCAGAATATGGAAGTAATGGTGAGTCTTGAGTTATTTCAGCTGTTAAGAAGCCCTCATATTTTTGCTGTTGGTGGTTTGAGTTGAAAATGACTCCGATCACACCGTGAAATGTGTGGATGGCCGTGAAGATCGAAAGTGCCTTAAGCCTTGTTTTGGTTCAAAGAGTCGAGAGTCTCTTCACCCACTCTGTGTGAAGAAAGTCCATCCCCCGATGTTCATTTAATTTAGTTTAAATCTCTCTGGTTTTAAAAAAATATCCGAAGCATGTGCCCGGATGGGGTTTTGGTTGCCCCATGGCTTAGAGTTAATAGAATCGTTTGAACAAACTCTCCCAGCTGCAGATTCTCACTACTTCCTGTTTTTGCCAATCAAGGTTTGGTGAAAGAATATCAATACATTATTTTGGAGAATAATGGCAAAAGGTAAAGAAGGGATATTTTTAAAGTGAGATTTAATTTTTAAGATTAGTCTTTATTTTAAGGAAACATACCCTTGGATTGAGCTTGACGTTTTAGACATAGAAATCTCCAGTGGGGGGCTGGGTACTGAAAATAGGTAGCCCTTATACACCTGAGCCCATACAACCTCCACCCACAACAGTGTTTATTTGCTGCGCAGTCATGGAAGATTTTCTTTTTTTTTGTAAGGTTTTTTTTATCATTATGAATTGTACCATTTTTAATCAAGTGGTTGAACAAACTCTAAAATGTTATACCATTTTTTCAGAATTGATTGGTATACTTATATCATTATGGACTGAATTCATCATAACAATAAGTGATAATGAAAAGAAGTGTTGGTTGCTCAAAAGAAATCCCAAGTGTTGTTTGACATGGAAGTTCAGTGAGTTGCTACTCTTTGTCATTCTGTCTATGTCTCTCTTATTATTCCTTTTATTGGTCTATTTGTTTAGTTTTTCTCTCTTGTCAGACCGAAGTTGGAAGGGACATTCTCTGATGGAAGTAATTGTGTTTACTGTGCTCTATTATTCCACTAATGAGACAACTTTTAGCTTGCAGGCTGAAGGTTGTATAATGGTTGAAGCAGTCCCATTAAAAAGTAATTTGCCTTGAGCTGGCCCTGGTTATCAGTGAGCAGAAAATGATTTGGAGTTAATATTTCATGGTCACATGTTTTATGCTGATAGTATCTCTTCCTACTTAAACTTGTCGATACCACATTTAAATTATGTTATTGATCTGAGGTGTGTTGACCATGGAAGGTTGTTTTAATATCCATCTGCTGAAGTTATCATAGTCTCATAAGTTATAACTTGCTTCAGTTGTTTCTTTCATTTTCCTCCTCATTGTAGCTCCTTTCGTGGAGTCCTATAGCCTCATGGTACATGTTTTTTAATGTTGTTTTTTTGTGTTTGTTGGCAATGCCTATAGTGAATCCATTAATTTCTTTCCATTGACTAAACACACATTTGTGTGTAATCACCAGTGTTCACATCTCAACCTGGATGTATCTGGCATCAGCTTCTACAATCTGGAACAAATTGAAATGAAAGAAAGTTAATTGTTGGTAATGGGAACAGGTGAGCCGAATCAGACGGGGGATAATATCATTTAAATACATCGGATGCAATTACAGGCGCCTCTTTCTACACTGTCACAAGTTAATCTTTTTCAATCTGGTAATGGGAATCCTCATCCAGATCATTTTGACAGTTCTCAACAAATTTCTTTTTAGTTTAACATGGTTCTTAACGGAGGATATCATGCAACCATTTTTTTAATATTCATGTTTATAGAGGTGTCCTGCTCTTTCTCATTGTCTCTGATTTTGCTCTTACTTTGGGGTTTGTGTGTTGCTGGGAATTTAGAAATCTGTTTCAAGCTTGTTTTTCTTTGGAAAAGTGGGCCTGCAGGTTGCTGCCGAAGAAGTAATTGAGCAACCTGCAGCGAACCGCATAAACTCCCCCCATCTAAGGGGGAGACACTATTTAACAAAGTCATGATGTGTAGCTCAGTTGCCTGCAGCACAGCAGTGAATCTCGATAATAAGCCGGTCCCATATCTGTTAATTACGCATAATGTACAATAACAATCTTGCTGTTTATAGGCTGTGGCTTACCCACCTAATTTGTTGTTTTTGTCTACTTTCAAGTTGCTAACAAGTACACAATTTTCAGAAGCAGTCAAACATCTCGAGTCTCAAACTCCTCTAACAACAGACATTAAGTGTCTATATATATATATATATAAAAAGGAAATTACATAATAAAACAACAAAATGAGAATCTAGGAATTTTACTTATTTCAAATGAATAAGCAGAATCTAAACCGCAATGTAGTAAATGCATAATGAGGAGAGTAAATACACACATAGTTATGCCTCGCTTTTTCAGGAGGATTACAAAGAAGGGAAGTCTTCACAGCAACATTTTAAGTAAACTAAAGATAACACTAAGGGTGTTGTAAGTCCTAATTGAAGTCATACAGCACGGGCAGCTGCATTATGTATTAAAAGTAAAATGAAAAAGTATGCAATTTGGAACAGTGACGAGGACTGAGAAACGGATGCAGACACAATTGTTTGTGGCTGGGGTGTTTGGGAGTCTCTAATAGTCATGTTGGCTTTCTTCCGACACTGCTGGGTGTAGATGTCCTCCGTGAGTGGCAGCTCCCTCCTGGCAATATGCTGGGTAGTTTCCAACACCCTCTGTAGAGCCTTAAAGTCGAGGGCAGTGGAGCAGGTCAGGAGGTCAGGATACTCTCCTGACCTCCTTAGACGTTTCAGAGTATCCTGTAGTCCACGTTGAACCTCTTCAGCCTGCGGAGGAAGAAGAGCCGCTGTCTGTGTGTTGAGACCGAGTCAGGTCCTCTCTGATGTGAACTCAGAAGAACCTGAAGCAGCTGACTCTCCAGCATAGTCCCGTTGATGGAGATGGGGGCGTGTCTTTCTCCCTTTCTCTTCCCGTAGTCCACAATCCGCTCCTTTTTTTTTCGCTGAGGTGGAGATGGAGGTTGTTGTCCTGGCAGATGTCAGGATTTCTGACCTCTCTGTAGGCCGTCTCGTCGCTGATGGCGGTCGCATCCTCAGCAAACTGAACGGTGGTTTTGGAGCATGTTGGCAGCCACGCAGTCATCCGTGACCGGAGTACAAGAGAGTGCTTTCAAACGAGCACTGCAATGGGCAAAAATACACAAAATAATTTGAGATATGTTCTTCATTCCAAGTATGTCTGTTTGCAACGTCCAGCTGTTTACACACAGCTTTGCGTCATTCCCAGAGCATTTTATAGATCATAGATTTAATTTGAGACATGGTAATAAACAATCCACTACTAATTCTAAACCTAAAACCTTTAAGAGTGCTTTCATACTCTTAAAGACCGCACACGGTTGAATCTTAAGATTCTGTCTCGGATTTAACTCGGTTGTTCGGTTGACGCTCTCATCTACTTTTACAAACGACTTCTCGCATTAGTGCTGACGTGCTCATTTAATGTCCACTCTGTCTCAAATGTCCATCCTTTTCGTACCACCTCAATCCATTTAGCTGACATCCATTAACTTTTCTCTTCATCCTGGTGTATAGTTCCCCTGCAAGGAACTATATAGCGTATTTTTCTCATTTAATTTCACCCACCTTGCCTCCCCTTCTTTTTCTAAATCCAACCATTAGCCTAACGAGTGCCTGCCGTGTATGTTGTTCTTCGTCGTCTCCCGCCCTCTCTTCCGTGCTCCTCTTGTGACCCCCACTTTCTTCACTAGACTCTGTCGGAGCTTTACGTACAGGCTGGGCTGTGTGATTAATGGCGCTGCTGTTAACCTCATGGCTGAACATTAACGCAGACCTAAACCGATTGCATCTCCATCTATCATCTAATTTCCCATGCTAAGCCCGTCTACACCAGGCTCCAGAAAATTGATTCTCTTTCATACGGTGTAGCTGGCACTTTTATTTATAGTCCTGTGTACAGAACACACACACACACACACACACACACACACACACACACTCTAACATTATTCCTTTAATATACCTCCTTCTGAGCAATACTGATTAAGCAATCACAAGTGATTCAACTGCAGAAATGTCAAAGAGATTAAACTTGATCTCACTCTCTTCATCTCTTCCCTTTCAGGGTTTCCTGAATGCAGTGTTTGAGAGGCTAAAACAGTTCTTGGAATGCTGTGAGTACTTGTCTCTTTTTCTTTCCTGGATCTCTGATCTGAGGCTCTGCTGATGGCAATAGAGTCAGGGTCCTGTTGGTATTTGGGCACGGAAGATAGGGCAAACGGCAAGGCAAGCCGGGCTGGGGAGAAATATCAGCTCTGCACAGACTGATAAGGTCAGCTATATACACTGGTGTTTTTGGGGCAGTCTTTGTGGCCATTCAGATGTTTGTCCTCGAGCAGAGTCAGTCACTGTCAATCACCACGTCGTTGAAAACCTTTTTTCAAGGTTACATATCTGTCAGAAATAACAAATAGTTTAATTTCCTAGCTTTATTTTCTTCATCTGTCTCTGTCTATGTATTTCATCCACAGGTTTCTTTGGGTCAGATGTTCGTCCAGTGACATTGACTTCACACAACATCTGCTTACATTACAAACTGTTGCACACCTGCAAACACGGAAACATTGGCATGGACACAAAGTCAATACAATGCAATGGTGTTTTGAGCCACATGATGCTTTATGTTAAATAAGAAAGAAGAAAGGCAAAGTAATCTTTGAGCCAGTTAACCTTTTTAATCAATCGAGTGTCACTGTGAATTGATGGAAATGAACGTGTGCATAAAGGGGAGAGGACACTATGTCCTGGCTGGTCACACATGGTTGCAGGAATGCCAGAGACCGTTATGGTGTCCGCCGATTTCATCACTGAGGTTGATAAGGAAGTAAACTACATGGGACATCTTTATTGGGTCGAGCATCATGAGTGATTTAATGGAGCCAATGTTTACAGCAGGAGGTGTGGTGCTGAGTCACTCGTGGTCATTTTTGAGTTCTGCTTATCACTCTTTATTAAATACACTGGCGTAATGGACTGAGAAGCAGCATTTTCTAATTTTATATGAAGATTAAATCACTACCAGATTTAAATAACTAAGGGCCATCTCTATATTGCTATATTCTGATAATTGCCTGTGGATGCTGTACGTTGAGAATACTGCTGCTGTTAAGTAACACTACTGCTTTGTTGTTTCAGCTCGAATGGTTGGTCCAGACAGCACATGCAGAGAAAAGCTGGAGAAGATGATCATATTGTACACCAAAGTTGTGAGTGGACTCGTATATCTAATTATATAGCAAGGAATCTCCATTTGTGTGTCTTTATAGTATTAGCCGTTGGCTTGGCCATCAATCCCGGCCGTCACTGACGTAATGCTCGGAATTCCTTTTATAGCTGGTTTAATAGTAAAACTATTAACCTTAAAAGTCCTTCATTCTAATTTATGTGAAGGTGGAAAAGAGGCATTATCAGCACTTACCTCATGTCCGTTCAAGTGGAGCTTTATATTCAATTAAATTAATAATACTTAATCCTATTGTTGTTATACATTTTAAATATCTAATAATAAATATAATTAATAAATGTTTCATCATCAAAGAATCGGTTGTATGTTTGTATCACTGACGTTACGGACCAATTGCAGTGTTTTAACAAACGTTCATCTTCCTCCTCTCTTTTCTATGTTTGTCCTTCTCTACTTTTCTCTCCTCCCCGCCATGTAGTTGTTAGATTTCCTGGAGTACCATCCGTGCGCATTCATACCGCTAATCCAGCGTTCCCTGGAGTTTGCCGTCAGCTACCTGTTCACACCAGCAGGGGAAGGAGTGACCTTCGAACGCTTTATTGTTCAGTGCATGAACCTGATCAAGATAATCGTAAAGAATGATGCCTACAAACCTTCCAAGAACATCGATGGTAGGTCATGAGAGCTATGGCGCGATAAACACACGCTCTTCAAGGCAGATCACTGACAGAGTTTTGAAAAGCAGTATGCTGTAATACCGTCGGCGTCCCCCTACCTCACCAAGGCTCATGTTTATTTCACGCTGATATTATTTCACGCCTCCAGTGTCTCATTAGCCATGGAGCACAGCACTCTGTCTTTGTTCTGCAAGCTTGTACGGTCTTTGGTGTGCCTGTATTGAAGCCCTTTCTCCTAAGCAATCGTTAGTTGACAGAGCAGAGCCACGTTTCTTTTATTTTTTATATGGTTCTCGTGCTAATGCTTTGGTTTCATTCGAATGCTTGAGTGTGCCGTGGTGGCGGAGTTACATTTGACTTCAGGTTAGCGTTCCATTTTCAACGGGAAAACAGTATCTTTGAGTAGCAGTGGTAGATAACGAAAGGGCAAGTTGAGCCTTCACTGACTGGGCTCCGAGCAGCCATGTTATTCATTAGGCTCGTGCTGTCAGTCAGTCAGACTGACAGGAGGACCCGTGTGTGTCTGAGAGTATTCAAACAGGACGCTCAATACTGTGTGGGCAGTAGTGACATGGAGGTCAGGGGCTGCAGGTAAAGTCAAGATGACCTTCAGATGTGAGAATTACTCACAAAGTATAATACAATGTTGTATAATTTTAAAGTTGGCATGTAGATTCCAGAAGATTACTTCACTGCTTGTTATACTATTTTAATCCCCCATTTCTGACAGTCTTTTGCCTGAAATAAAACTATTTGATAATGCGGCATACCTTTTGGTATATCCTGTTAATTAATTGTACTTTGTACTGATCATTTCGTTAATGCTGTAAATTCCACCAGAAATTAGATTTAAAGCTCCTAAGTAGACTCTGTAGCTCTTGAGATTTCTTGTTTGAGACATAATGAAATGTATTTCTTGTTAAATTTTTTACTCTTCTTCTTTTTCCTCTCCTCTGTCCCTCCCCCTGCCGCCCTCAGACAGCAAACCAGAGAGTCTGGAAGCTCACAAGATCAAGACAGCATTCTTCACACACCCCACACTGACCGAGATTGGACGCCGGCTCGTCTCACACTACTTCCTTCTCACAAAAGAAGAGCTGGCAATGTGGGAAGAGGACCCCGAGAGCTTCGGTAATAGCACATCCCCAGGCACACGGGCTGCATCCAAATGACTTATCTGGACCTGCAGACCGGAGTTAACAGGCATGTGCTTGGGGAGTCCATTGGTCAGCAATGTCGCCCTGAATGCAGGCTTTACCGGACTTTATTGTGTCGCGGTGATCCTGCATTCATTGCATTGAGGTCAGAGGTGCTGAACATATAAATAATAGCTGTAATAGTGATTTCTTGAATTGTGACTTTGTTTTCATACAACCCAACTTCGACCATCAACAGTGTTGTTGTCCTTTTCACACGGGCAGCGGCACTGCGCTGTGAACAATGTTCTGCTGTGCAGCCTCGGCTATAATCTACGGACCGATATTTCCTAATAGATAACAATTTGTCATCTCAGAATAATGTTTCGGAGGCCTGTGGCCGTAATAGCTTCACAGTACTTAGTACCATAGACGCCAACCAATGTGATTATGCTTGACATGGGACACCAGCCCTCACACCTCTCTTCTCCTCTTCTAGCTGTTGAAGAAACAGGTGGTGACTCTTGGAAATACAGTCTACGGGTAAGTAAACACGCACATGCAAAATGCAAAATTATATTGGTCTACCTGGTAAGGGGGGGGGGGGCAATGTCTCGAACAGAGAGGTCCTCCAGGATTTGAATTACTTTTGTGTTTGTAAGTGCCCAGTAATGATAGTTGTACACACAGTCCTCAGCCCTGGCAACCAAAGGAAATTACAGCAGCCATGTCCTCTCTGGTACCAAATGCGTGACAGCATCTACGAACTGTGAGAAGAGGAATGTCGTTTAAATACATCTAATATATCACATCTAATATATCCCCTGTGTTTTTTTAGAAACAATTTTGCAAGAAAAACAAAACGCCACCCGTCCAAGCATAACAATGTAATTGAAAGAACCATAACGGCGGAAGATATTGGAATAGCAAATATTTATTTTTTTATGTACGTGCTATATTTTTTAAACATTCAAAGTATTTTATGTGGTTACACAGAGCAAGTTGTATATGTTGCAGGATCATAGAACAGTTAGCGATCCGTTCTCTGGCTGTGTGTTGTTAGTTGGCAGTGGCTCGTCTTTAGCTTTAGCTTCTGAGTCGTGACGTAATCTCATTTTCTGTCCACACCATGTTTCTCTTCACTTCTCTCTTTGTGTTGAGCCCCATGCATCCACTTTTATCACTTAAGATGACAAACATTTCTTTAAGTACAGCAGAGCATTAAATCATTGAACCTCAAGGTCTTGTTGTAAAAGTTATTGTTCATTTAAGCACAATGCGGCAGAAAATAAATGGTGGCATTACAGTCTTTGAGAGCTTGTCAGTTGATCAGTTACTTCACAATTTTAATTCTCAGTGGAAAACACAGCTGTTTTTAACATTTCTTCTTGCTTTTTATTGCATCCGTGTTCCTTTTTGTTGGTCAGTGTTAGGGCTTTTCCCCCCTAAAAATAGCTGACGGCTAGAAACACCAGCAGCCCTATTAAAAGGGATTTATTTTTAAACTGTAGGGCCCAGGAGTTTTAAATAGTACTCTATTCTAGTACATGTGGCTTTCTCACACAAATTAAAAAAAAAAAAGTATTTAGTTCAGACTATGCATGAAAGTAGTTAGTGAGAAGTGATCACGTTCCCTAAGGCTCAAAGTTTGCAAAGAGGCATGTCAACATCTCTGCAGATCCACACAAAGAAGGGGTAACTGGTTGCCGAGGCTAGTTTAAGTTTATATTTTTGTCCAAACATCTCTTTTGTTCTTCGTATTGGCTCAGGACTGTTCATGGATCAAATGTCACTTCATCTATTCCTCCCATAGTCACCAATTCTAATGGCTGATTATCGATGACCTTATCAATATTACCACCTGTCCATATTCTGCCAACAAAACACGGGTTTGTGATTGTCTTCCTGTGAGGCTGGAGTGGCCTTTTAGAAGTGTCATCTGACCTATTGCCACCCGGGTCGAAGGGTCATACCTACAGGACATACCACGAGATGTCACATGCACAAACACTGTATAGCACACACATGTATTTACGAGTTGGCTCAGCCCATGCTGTAAGATTTCTTACAGCTTTATTTGATATAGAATATATGGTGATGTCTAAAACCAATAAACTACGGAAGGTGGGTCGACAACCATTTCTCTATTCGAGCACACACAAACCGAAATTTACTTTTTATTGAACCGGCTTGAGGCCATGCTTTCCGTTGTTTGTCTGTGCATGAGCCTCTTTGTTTATAACGACTTTTTTGTAGATGGTATGCACTGACATCAGTTCATGTGATTTTATTTTTTTCTTCCTCTCTCCCCCACTGAGTGCCCGACCAAACTAAAGCCGGCTGCTAAGAATGAGGAGAACTGGGCGAAAATACAAAATGAAGGCTTGTGATGAACCTTCCCTTCTGCTCTTTCCTCTATTCAGCCCTGTGCAGAAGTATTGTTCCTGGATATCTTCCACAACTACAACCAGACACTGATCCCGGTGCTCCTGGACATGGTTCAGAATCTCCAGGGTTCGTTAAGTCAATTCAAATATTATTCCATGCCAACAGCAAAGTCTGCTCTCTTTTCTGCAAACCTTCTCAATGCAAGGATAACATGTACTTATTGACAGTTTATTAGGTACACCTAGCTAAAACTATTGCTTTCAAATGCTATGCATTGAATATTACATAAAGTTTAGTTTGTTAAATACGTTTAGATTCAATGATACGGGGACTTTGGAGGCTGTTTGGTGCTGTTGGATTTCATTGTGCTATATTGTGTGGTCTTTTACAATGCTGTCCACCCCAATGACATCATCAAAATGTTTTTTTTCCAATCTACTTTATCTCACTTTAAAATTGTATAAATTACATTGTCTTTCTGCACAATATGCATACGCACTGTAAAATAAAGATGCTATACAGATGCACATTTGGTATGGCTCAGTTTCCCTTTAATACATAACAGGCCTCAGATGTCAGACTCCCTTTCATCATGAAATATAGCCGTACCTCAGAAAAGTGATACATATTTCATGCATTAGAAAACAATGAAATCATGTTTGTTCTTGTTGCTTTTAGCAGTCCCGATATGAGTAGCATGCAAGCCATCGGCTTGACTGCACCTTTGAGATCCCTGTTGACAACCCTCCACCATTAAAACCACTCACTATTCTCTAGTCACACAGACACAGACACAGACACACGCACGCACACACAGAGAGAGAGAGCAACTGGTTCGCTGATGGCACTGACGTGTAGTTTCTTGTTCTGTTGCTGAATTGATTGGTGTAATTATATTGTTTGAAGGGAGGCAGCTATTGATTTGGAGAACTGAGTATACAACAAGGACTAATAGAGAGAGAGAGAACAGAACAGTGACATGATTGAGACAGTACTGATGTAGTTAGGTCCAGGCCGTTTTAAGTTGCATCTGTGTTATGATGTGGCCACCGGGTCCATTAAATCATACTGGTCGTTATTACCGAGAAACATTTGGGATGCATGCACTGCGACCAATCAGTAACCCAGATTGTGCGTCTGTCTTTGCAGGCCTAACCAATGTGGAAGACTCGGCTCAGTTGCTGATGAAGGATTCAGGTGAGTCGAGGCATACCAGGTGTATTCAGTGGCTAATTTGCCCTCGTAGAAAGAGTCTGATTTAATATTTTGTCCTTAAACACAAAATGTGGAGGTTGTTAAACTTACCACAATGCAAATGGATGGAGATGAGTGAATTGAGATTACATGTCATTTAGCTGACGCTTTTATCCAAAGTGACTTACAATAAGTGCATTAAACCATGAGTCAGTTCCACAGGCCTCCTGTGACGAGGCGCTGGGTCTGTGTGGAGCGGGTGGGATAAATAAGAGAGTAGGGATTTTGATGCATGTGTGACCAAGTCCGCAGTCTATAGTATCTACGAGTAGATGTGCACACAGGTATGAAAGAAAACACATTATCAAAGGGAAATGTTTATACTCAGCCGCCCCTCAGCCACCACCGAAAGACTCCCACGAAAGACTCCTAGGTCTTTATCCTCCGAGTCTTCATACGAGGAGTCTTCCCTGACGCTATAAGCACCAACCTGGTTATACACCCGAGTTGGCGATAATTAGTTACAGCTGTGTCGAGCCCGCCCACAGGTCGTTGAAGGAATTGCCCACTTATCGATCGATACTGGTAAGAGTCGGCACTCAGGCAGGGGATTCCTTGCTACCAGTGAAGTCTCAGTTTGCTAGAATGTGAAATTCTAGCAAACTGTTCAAGGACAAAGGTTTGTGTACCTCAAGGTAAAAAGTAGAATATAGTTTAGTCCCTAGTAGATTTGGATTACAGAGCAAATACTTAAATCCTAGCTGGTTTCGTTGACTTTTCAGTCACTTGTGTAAAAAAGCAAGAAATCGCAGCTCAAAATGTTCAAATTAGAAAGACAGTACAGACTAGCATTCTAGGATACCTAAATACAGCAGATACAGTAGTAATATAGCAGAGAAAACTCTTTAAAGAATATACTCAGCAAGATACAGGAAGTCCCAGAAGTCACTGGACTCACAGATCAGATGCACAGGGAGCTACCTGACGCATACCAATTATTTTAGGCTACGGTATAAATTCAGAATCACCACATGACCACGGCAATCGTACCAAGTGGTTCCTTTCTTTTTTTTTTGCATTTTTATAATGAAATCCGTTCTGGCCATACCGCTCTCTCTGCCACTTAATCTCATGTGCGTCTCACACCTTCTCTTTTCTTACTACTTCCTTTTAGTATTTATAACTCTGTGGTACACATGAAGCAATACAGTCCAACCGGCTATTCAATCAATGCAATGTCTCGCTCTTGGCTGTTCCTCCTGCATTGCAGTTTGGTTCCAGCTTTTCAGCGGCCATCAAACCTACAGCAGTTTTTCAAAAAACATTGCGTTCTGCAGTCGACCCCACATAGAACGATCAGACTTTAAAGATTGACCTGTCAGTCAAGTGATGCAGTGTGCGATTTAAAAGCATTAGACTTGAACACAAAATGCAGTGATTTCCTTTTCCTTTGACATGAATGAAACAAGTTTTAGTGTTCTGCGACTCATTTCAGAACCATGAACCATCTTTTTTTGAATTTTTCTATTTAAGAGCGTTATTGTATATCTTTTTTTTAATCTCTCCCTCACATCCTCATATTCTGTTTGTTCAATATTGTCAGTGCTCCTGTGGATACTGTGACCAAATGCTAATTCTGTTCTGACTTTGTATTGTGGTTGTTTTGTCCACAGTATACAATGCAGTGGGACTGGCGGCTTATGAGCTGTTTGACAACGTCGACTTTGACCAGTGGTTCAAGAATCAGCTTCTTGGAGAGCTGCAAGTCAGCCATCACAGGTAGTGTGTTAGCACTTCTTTTGAAACGGCCGCACATTTGGTTGTAAATGGACTTTACACTTCATGTCAACATTCACTCACTCATACACACATTCACACCACCGATGGCGTTGGCTGCCATACAACGTGCCACACTGATGGTGCTGTGGGTCAAACAGGTGTTCAGTAGGTTGACTCAAGATCAGATACTAGCTCGAGGTGGGAGAGGCAACACTGACACCTAATACGAATACGCTTCTTCAGCTTTTTAATGTGTTTTATGCTAACACTGTCATGTTGTTCATCTGATGCGAGTTTCAACAAACATTGTATGCAATAGCCTTCCCTCAGGAGTTTTGTATCGCACGGTCATTGATTTGAGTCAAACTGTTCAGGTGTGCTTTCTTTTCCTGTGGCCACTTTGTATGCGGTGTGATTTTTAAGTGCATCGCCCTTAGGAAGGTGGTAACTCTTCGAGTGCATCGCATTTTGCATTATTTTTTGTTATTGATGCTCGAAGCAATAATAGTGAGACCTGAACCAGCTGTGGAGGTCTTTTTATTTTATTTTTTAAACGGCTGTTTGTTTTAGTGGACGCAAGCTCAAGTTCAGACATTAGCGGCATCTGATGCATCACTCACTTATCATTCCTGTCAGTGTAACTCGGGCTAATTGACTATTAACTTCTGTCCAGCTATTGATTACTGTCAGCAGCACAGTCAATGCATGCCAAAAAGGCTTATAAGTAGCCCACTGATGCTTGGAGTCGGTGTCTGTTATGGCCACATTAACAACTGCTGCTTATATTTACACAATCACTCCAAACGCATCTGCATCATAACAGGCAAATTAAACTAGAAAAACGGTAATACAAAGTCCACGAACCTCATCAGTGGTGTGAAGACAGTCGGGTGCAGTGAAAATAAACTGAACTGATGGATGACTGCCTTTTTAAAAAAATTGATGGGAAAGAGCGAGAGTTGCCAGGGGGAAGGTGTTGACAGCGATATGAAGAACAAAGGAGGTACCTGCTCACACAGACTCCAAGACGATCAAAACAAAATGCCCAGCAGCACTCAGAAGGTTGGCCACTCGGGTTACTGCTGACGCCGGGGTGCGGGCGCGCCGACGTCACTGTGGCTCGGCTCTTGCTCAGTGCAGGTGCCAATATCCTCTCCACTTTGTGCCTGGTTCTTTTTGGCTTTGGTCTTTTTCAGGTTTGGCTCACCTCCGAACTCATGTTTTCAAAGTTTTCCACACACAGTTTTCTCTTTTTCTGCTGTTGCTCAAAGATGGCAAAGTGAAAAGAGTCTTGTTTTTAGTTTTTTGTATTCCTTAGCTTGTAGCAAAGCAGTGTAAACATGGTCGCACCTTCCTGAATATGATGTCTTCCCACTGGAGAGCCTACTATCAAAAGTGATCAAAAATGCAAAAATGTAGTTGTGGAGTTAAAATACGCTTGCTGTGTTGATGTCATCAGATGCAACAGTCTGTGGCTAAACTCACTGTTTCTTTTAGCCCCTCCCATATTGAAATTCATTAAAAGATAACTCATCCTTATCCATTAACTGCCAAATAATGTCTTTTTAAAACAGAGAGGTCCTTGTATGATAACCGATTGCTTTGTGCTCAGAGGATTGTCTTTACTTTTAGTTGAGCCTGAATCAGGCTGTGTTTCGGATACAGGCTTGAGATATTCCCACAGTCTTTTGAAGAGGCCTCTGCAGGGTGAATGTAGATTGAGCATATTATTCAGCATTAGTGATGATGAGTGGAGTTTATTCTGTGGCAATCGGAGGCTTGTGATTTCACTCACGTGTGTGCGTGTACAGGCATACATCCATATGTTCACCTTTGCGTGCCTGTCTTCACGCTGTCAGGATTTCATTGTGTTTTACATCCTGTCACAATTCAATATCTCATTCTCACCTCCCCGTGGAATACGTTAGTCCCAAGAAGATAGTTTCTCAGACATTTGGCAAAAAAAATTAAATTAAACCCCCTGTTGGTCAGATATATGCTGCCGTAAAGAATTCTGACGTGTTTGATCAACGTCCGTAAATGGAACCCGATCATACAGAGAAGAAGCTGTTGGAGATCGTCACCAGGGCTTTTAGTGTTGCTGATCTCGATCTTAACACAACTGAAGCCTCTTGGGGTAAAAGGCACCTTCACCCAACGCTAACTAAATAACTAAATTAACCAGCCCAACACGTCTTCCAGCCTTGTTCCTCTCAAAGGCCATGTTTCCCCTCTGTACGCCGCTCTCCATACACATACAAACTGCAACTTTTTGTCAGCTCTGCAGGTTTATTTGATATGTTGGTAAAGTGAACTACACGTATATGTATGCGGTATATTTACCCGTAGACCACGGCGTTACAAATCCCTGTTCGCTCCTGCGATTGAAAGATCAGTCACAGTTAGTGGCAGCGACTCGACACTGGTCCTATAGTGCCTCGTTATCGAAGCTGACCATGCAGACATCAGTGCTTTGCACCACTGCTTTAGGTTTATGTGAGGAGGCTCTTTTCTTTTCTTTTTTTTTACCAGATGCTGCTTTTAAGTTAAATCCAAATCTGGTGGATTGCTATCAGGGATTTGTGGGTATCGGGCCATTAAGTGTTAAATTGTAGACTTGTGATTTCTTGAAATGGCCTGTGCCAGCTGACTTGCCTCTATTTTGTTCGAATGTTTTTTGCTCTGCAGCATTTCTCTGAATGTACCAACGTGCAGTCCTCAAATCATCTTTCCTGGCACAAAACCAAGAATCCTTTTTTTACAATCCTTTTTCTGTATGTACGATAAAGTTTAAATTAATTCATTTGAAATTGTTTTTTTTTGTTTTTTTTAAGAGTAAAAGAAAAACAATCTGAAATGGTAGAGGGACGTGTCTATGTTTGATTGTGCGTCCTGAAACCCGGACCCCCGTCTCCTCCTCCTTTTTGTTTGCCGCATCATCATCATTCATTTCTATACACCCAATGTGTCGATGATTAATAAAACGGCTCATTCTGGCACAGGATTGTTAAAATGCATCAAGTTGATGTTTCTAAATGCATGATGTTTCCATAGTCTCTGAGTAATCGGGTTAAACTATCGGGATCTCCGTATTGACCAAAGTAAATTCATGTTATACTTTTCTTATATATGTAATGTGGCCCATAAGTCCCCTAAAGGTGAGGACTGAACCAGACAAGAGCCTACTTTTCAGACGTGGAATGGATTTTCCAACGGTATATGTTTTCATTCTACCGCTGTCATCCAGGTCTCAAAGTCTGCCCCGATCTCATGTAGTTCTGAAAGAAACACTGAAAATAGAACAGCCAGCTAAAAGAGAGCAGCGACATGGCTGAAATATTTACCTCAACTTGGCAGGATCTCTCGAGAAGCAGAAGGACAGTAATTATATTGGCATCTGCCAGAAGCCACATTCAAAGCAGATCTTTCTGGCCAACACCCTTGTCTGGTGCCCATTTGTTACTGTGACCAAAGTATTGTCAGATCCCGCTGCTCCGCCTTCCTTCCTTGGCCCTCTGGACATTGGCTGTTGGACCGTTTAATACAGCTTGCTTGTTCAGACGTTAATTTGACATCATAGAATATCACAATACAACATCTAACATTCACAACAATATGCTAAGCGAGTGAGGTACCGTTGACCATGATGACAAAAGCAAAGTTATGAGGAAACCAGTGGCATTCGAGCTGCTTAATTAATGTTGTCTTGGCAGTCTCTGGGGTTTGGACTAGAGGTCTGCACCCACCTGTTCTTCACACCTGCAGGATTTTCTGCTGCCTGCCTCTCAGCCTCTCAGCGGGTCAGTGTCAGTTACCACCGCCTCCCTCTGCTAGGGTATCATTTAGATTATCTGCTCATTAATCCTGCTTCTGAATCATTTCCTGGGACATTGTGCAAGACTCTTGTGCTGCAAGTGCTCATTTATCTCCATCAACAATCATGTAATATTAGCACATTTACTGTTGTCTCATTTGTCCTTTTTGATTTATATATATATATATATATATATATATATATATATATATATATATATATAAAAAAATAAATACAAAAGAGAAACATCATCGTGGGTCTTGCTCGGCGCGGACCTCAGAAAGCCTGTCGGTGTTAGTCTGCCGGTGACTTATGCACCTCTAAAGCCAGGAGCACTGCAGGACGTCAACGGTCAGCGGAGCTCCTGTGTTGACAGGCTGATGGATGTCCAGGTGTCCTTCCTTCTGTCCTCAAGGGCATACTTGACTGATACGAATTGTCTTTGATCATTGTGACGCAGTTTAGAGTCAAGGTAACGAGATGGCAAAATCAACCCACGTCTGAATAGTAACCCACTGTTGACCCCGGCCACTGACTTTGCATTCTGAACGCCACCAAAAACTACACCGGAAAATAAAGTGATAAGGAAAGGTCGGAGTTGAGAAGTGTGAGAAAAAAAAGGAGACGGGCCGCGAATGGGAGATGGAGGTGTGTGAGAGGGGAGAAAGCACTGTCACATGTCTCCTCTGGACAGACTCTGAAATCAAGATCAGAAATAAAAAACAGGCGGTTTGTCGCCTCCATGTCATGTTGTGTATTACATCTTGCTGTACAGGCTGTGTGTGTGTGAGTGTGTTCACTTATTTGCTTGCAGGTCCAGTTATCATTGAGCCCTGTGGAGGTTTGTCGGTATCACTTGATATGAAGCAGCAAAAATTCTAAATATTAATATCCACGTCTGTCAGCAAAACTATTTTGTGAGACTTAACACCTGTTGCTGAGCCTCAGGCCGGCAGTAAGCTCCTTTTTAAGAGAAAAAACACACAAAAACTTCACGAACATCTGCACGCACACTTTTGATTTGAAATCACTGTCTATCTTTTCCTCCTTTCTGTCATACCTGTGATGAGTCATCATGTCCGTGAGCAGACAGATGACAGCAAGTCTTTTGAACACATACACACGCACACGCACACACAGTATCACTCATGTTGACGTCCCAGAATAGCTTATAGGAGTTTTTTGTGTCACCCAGACTGACTGCGAGATACAGAGTGTTCAATCATTCTACTCTGACCCTGCCAGCATAACGGGGTTGTGAAAAACTCGGGCATTTTGTAATTTCCTTTTGGGGCTTCACCTTTTTGTGTGGGGTTTGGTTAGAAAAGTCAGTCCCTCCCTCTGGGGATCAATAGATGCTGTAAAATGACACGGTGCTTTGGGTGTCTTAAACTCAATTCTCAACTCAGTATTTGCCACTGTGGGTGTTTTTTTTGTTCTTCTTTCTACTCCAAACATAATTGAGTGTGCCATGTTCACACAGGTCAGATATGAGCAAAAAAGCAGCACCGCACTGGGCTTTTGCTGCTGCTGCCGTGCTGTATGTGCGAACTGAATGAATCGGTCTCCACGCGACCGGGTTCACGGCCCCCGATCTCGCAGTTGTACCAGTTTCGGTGTAACTCAGTTTACTTCTGTTTCTCTTGTATCTGCGCCCTTTGCGCTTCGCAGAGGTCTTGCACCTGGAGTTGGCACCATTAAGCAAATGGACTTTAAGTCTATGCTGACATTTGCTCGTGGTGCTGTACCAAAAAAACTAAAGTCTCCACAGAAGTGTTGTTGAAACTACATGAACACATATCTGGATGTCTAAACCTTACCACTAGCTTTTTAAAAGATTTTGTATTTGCTAAGGAATGTAATCTTAGACTCTTCATATCATTGGTCTGAGAACTGTTTAACTCCCATTTATGTTCATATTTACATGACAGTTAAACAATCTGGTTACCATGGACATAAATAACCATATTTGTGGTAGATGGTTTCATTGCAGTCAGCGTTGTCTCGTTTGGCCACGCCATGGATTTTGCAATACCGTAATTACTCTGGTAAACGCACTCATTACATTACATTTAGCTGACGCTTTTATCCAAAGCGACTTACAATCATACACACAGCTACAGGGAGCAATGTGGGGTTAAGTGTCTTGCTCAAGGACACATCGACATGGGCGGATCGTGAGCGACACGGCAACATTAATTTTCAATGGAAGCCGGTGACATGAAGCCAACAACTGAATCCAGACACGCATCAAAGTTATCAGAGCTCCTATGATGTCAACCAAACAGTTTTTGGCCCTGCTCCATTTCATCTAAAGAATGTCTGTTAGCCAGTTCCCAGTGCCATTTAACAACACAACTACATCAACCAGCGTTTGAGCAACTGTTCAAAGACGCCTCGCCAACAAAGTAGCACTCGGGGCTCTTGTCGCTCGTGGTGTGAGCACGGCCTTCGACTTGAATCACTTCAAGCTGCTTATTTTACAACACAATGCCCCAAAGGCCTTTATGCCTGCAGAAGAACAAAAGCGACAGGAACAATGTGTCTCCCTGTGTTGGGAGAATGTGAAACTGGGATTCTGCTTCCGATTCAGTTCATATTTCGCCGACGTGGATTCCCTCCGTGTTTGCCAAGAGGATGGGCAGCTTCTCTGACAGCTGTGTCCGGAGGAGGAACCAGCTCGAATTTGATTGAGTGGTGTCTAACCTTTGACTGACGGACAAGTGCCCTTGCTCGCCGGCCTGGCCGTCTGCCTTTCCATCCTTTTTCTTCCACTTTGCCAGCACACGAGTAATCCACTCGGCCAGCTGTACCCTCCCCAGCAGAAGAATAGAGTTTGTTTGTTAGTCACAGACATGCACACACTCACCACTCCACTATATTGCAGGCAGAGTTGGGGAAAACTAATCCTTTAGTTACTTCAACGGATCCATTGAATGAATGATAATCAGCATACGGATTACGATGGTGTCCGGAATAATGCCGACGATCGTCGGTGTTTATCAATACTAAACTCGCGTAACCAAACATTTAACAGCAGTTGTCCACTGCACTTTGTATGAAAATAACTTGTGAGGTGTTTTTAGTTGTTGCCTTTCCGAGTACACAACAATGCACAAGCGTCCTGTAGTATTCTGTAATTGTATGATTTATTCTCAATGTGGTCAGTGTCAGTATTTTGCTGCCAAGCTGTTGTTTGGAACCTGGATAGAAAAGAGCTTTGGGAACGTGCCCACTGGCACAGCCGTACTGCTGTCATGTTGGAACCATCCTGTATGTTGCTGCCTCCATAAAGGCGGAGAGAAAATCAAATCTGTCTGCCGTTGTTTTCCTATCAAAGTAATCGGATGATGGTTTATTGTCCTTATTATCGGCTGCATCTGAGTTTAACCCCCGAGTGTCCAAGTGCTATCTTGTGCTTGTAAGATGATGAGAAATCAAGTCCAGATGGCTTTTAGCTTAATGTTGTCTGTGAAGTAAGTTTCCGGGACAGCAATTATCTAAACGTAACACAATAACTTTCTTTCTTTCTTTTGTGCACGTGCACACACACACACACACACAGACACACACACACACACACACACACACACACACACACACACACACACACAGAGGCACACAGAGTTGTTTCCCATCTCCAAGTCCTGAGTCATGCTGTTGTTTCGCATCTTCCAGACTGGTCTCCGTTTCCCTATGGATATTTGACAAGAAGCCAATAGGAGTGTAACCCCCTCCCCTTTCCTTTATCTTCCATTCTCTCCTTTCCTTCCACTTTCCATCAGCTCTTGTCTGTGACACCGTCGTCCCCGGATACGACCAAAGACAAATGCAGAGGGACATTCCTTGCTTGCCCCGATACAGATGTTGGGAGGGGGGGGGGGGAACCATCAGTTCCCAACATGCAGTGCCACACATTTGGGATATGCATACCATTTAAATTCCTATCACACACCACAGATTTAATGAACTAGGCTATTTACCTTTTTTAATTTTTCTGCCACAGGTCACCATTTACACCAGGTTTATTTAAATTTCACAATTTGAATAGCTGGCCCAGTTGTTTTTAATGGACCCCATAAGTACTGTAGCCACATTGTGGAGATAAGACTAGAGTTAAACATTTCTCTAAATTATAGTATGCAGAATATAAGTTTGTTAGAGGATTTCTCTGCAACCAGAACTAACTCCTCTTCCCTTCTTTCTTTGTTCTCCAGATACAAGTTGATTCGCCGACGAGTCATCTGGCTAATAGGACAGTGGATCTCTGTCAAGTTCAAATCTGACCTTCGACCTCTACTCTATGAGGTCATCCTGAGCCTCATGCAGGATCCTGACTTGGTGGTAAGGCAGCTTCAGACAGTAGCAAACAGTCAGTGTTTCTTTTTGGTAAACTGCTTATCGTGACTGTAGGGGCAGCTTCCTCCAGAAAACATTTGATTTGTAATGACTGAAACGGGCCCTCAGTCAAAGTGCACAGTCAGCGGCACAAACGCAGTTCTCAGCTGAACAGCATGGCACCGCAGCGATGATGCTGCCGGTGTTGTACAAACAAAGCCAAACATTGTTAGTCGAGTGATTGCGGAACTGTTTTTTCCAATTTCTCAACATGCCGTTTTGTCTTTTCTTTGGCCTTTTCTTTACTGAGATCCTATCTTTGAATAGTTTTGATTTAAATATGCTAAACTTTTTATTTACTCATTAACATTTCTATTCAGCCTTGGCCTTGATGAGCAGCTGTGTGATCCTATTTGTGGACAAGTGGCTATTATTATACCCGCGTCATTCTCCATTCAAATGACTTTTCGCCACCCTTGGGTTTCGTGCCTCATGAGCCGTTCACTTGATTGATGTGTTTTCTTTTAACCGAATTTACATGAAGGAAGGGGAAAAATTACATGCATTATTTACAATGCAATTCAAAATCTCACTATTGGATTGAACCGTTATGAGTAACTGGGTTCAATCTCTCTGTCTAATTGCCTCTCTTACGTCATAATCCATCTCTGTGCGCAGGAGCTTTTAGATGTGTCTTTGTTTGCATTCCTCTTTGTTGCACCACACACAGAATGTGATCATAATGTAATTACGATTATAATTTAATCAAGATGATTGTACACATATTGCAGAGCCCATGCAAGCGCCGTGCTCTGATCATATTTGAGTGATGGATGGAAGCGCCCGAATAATAATTGAACGTGAGGAATGTATGATTCGTCATCCATTTTGGGCACTCAGTTTAAATTAAGGGTACAGGAGCACACATAGTGATACTTACGATGTAAAATAGTATCGAGAGGTCTGTAGCACCCTCATTTTGATTTCACAGCCAATTACTGAAATGGTGCTCGGTGCCACCGGTTGCAATGGATTTCTAATTCACTGAAGCTGGTCCCGTCGGTCACATTTTAGTACTTTAACTTCATCCTAAAATGATTTGCAGGCAGCTACAGTGGAATTAATCTTGTGTCTGTAGCATTATATTCAATTAGCCAGTTATCATCTTCATTGGTAAGTTCTTTTCTTTTTATCAAACTCACATTTCACTGTGGTCCCCAGGACATGATTTCATTTGTATCGGGTGCGTTTAAATGTGGCCAATTAATGTATATTCACCATTACGTTTTCCTTTCCCCCGTCGTGAAGCCACCCAGTGTAGATTATTCAGAGACGAATTTGTTTTCGTTACTACTGCAACCGCGGTCTTAGGTTGACCATCTCATCAAGGAATATAGTGGTGAATGTTGGGAGATCAATTACAAGACCAACCACACTAATATAAATATATAAATTAATTGTAAAACATAAAAAAATAACAGCACTACTTCTACTACTTCTACTTCTACTACTTCTTCTTCAGTGTACAGAGTACAACTACTCTTACAGTTTAAATGGTCCTTCTTAGCACAAGCTCGCTGTTAGATCACTGACCAGAGTACCAATCACATCGTGGCTCCTGATCAATATTGCCTGGGGCAGAATGAATTATTGATCACAAACCTTTTAATGTGCTAATGGGAAATCCGTTCCTCTATCAATCAGTCCAATTGGTTATCAATATCTCTATTGCTCTTCTAAAGCCGCCTTGTTCAGTTAGAAAGGGTTTCTCCCATGGTATCAGTTATATTTATCTCTGACATTTGAGTTTCTGTACTTTATTGACGGGACTAATGAACAAGTGAAACTTGTAGAAACTGGAGTGTTGTAGTTTTATCAAAGTGGTCAATTGACTGCACGTGGGTGAAATGTTTTTCGGTTGCAGTTTAAGTGACCTGAATGACGACCTGAAGAAGTTGTTTAAACTAAAACTGTTGCCTTTGATTTCCTAAAAATGACGCTTCTCAAATGAGAACTATATTATTTAATTTCCCTGACTCTATGGCAGCCCGCCCGACTTTTCTTGTGCCTGCCTGTTTTTAATAAATGTTTCTGCTTTTGTAACTTTCCCAGCCCCAGATTAGCCAGTTACATAAATTTAAACACAATGTCTCCAGAAGGATAATTTGGTGCCTTAATGACGAAAGCATGATCGCCTGGCGTCTGTAGATTAGAAGGCTTGAAGGGAGTTATTCACTGTGTAATAACACTCCTGTTCCTTAAAAGTGATGAGTGTAATCTTTACATTAACCCGTAAGTTGCATAACTAAATGTGTCGTGTTCTGAGGAGTGTGCAGCATTTTGTGTTTGTCTAATGAGGATGTGTTTTGCAAGGCGGATGATGAATTACAGGTACAATCCAGATGTACATGTTTTAAAAAAAATTGAATATTTTGTGGTGTTCTTTATTTACAACTGGTTTTGCATGCTTATTTGAATGACAGTTTCTTATCAAAGATACTTTTGGGAAATGTAGATATGAGGTCAAACCTGCAGGAACACATTCAGACTGAGACTGAAAGCCACAACCACAGTACGTTGTGCTAAACAATACAGTTGTTCAAAAAAATACAGTTGTTCAAAATACACCAAGCGTCCCTGGAGTTCTAACCTCTAAACTTTATTTTTTACACTCTCCATGCACCTTGTAAGTAGGTGAAGTCGTGCCAGAAACCCACTCTGCTTCTAGAGAAATGCAGATAATCAGGTCTTTGTGGTAACGTCGCACCCCGTGGGAGCTTTTCTATGCGAGACGGTTTATTGGCACCCATCAATGACATTCATGAGCCCAATCATAGATCACAGATGCCAGTCGCTTGCTGCCTTGTATTGTGCCGGTTTTTCTACCCTCATTTTCGTCAAATACATTCTTCTTTTTTTCCTCTATCTCTTCTCTCTCTCTTAACAGCTGCAGTCTTCTCAGATTTTCCGTTTCTGAGTAAAGAACCTCTGTAAGGCTATAAAAAATAAGCTTTGTAGCGAGTTGAACTCCTTCGGTTTTCAGGGCATTTGCATTCCCAGTGGGAGGTAGTAATATTTTCTAGAATTTGCTGTTAAGCCAGATTTGACGACATCATGCTGTGATGTTTGTCCCTTCTCTGCTCACTTTTCCTTGACTGCATGGAGGCTTTGAGGTGTTGACGCGTCCTAAATATGGATTTCATTCCTCATGATTATAATCCCACTCAATCGTGTTTTAGTTACTGTACAGTGAATGCTGACTGGCGTTTATTTTCATTAATCATTACTTTCTCTTCTGAAAAGCTTAGTATAAGATAGCTCTCTTTTTCTAGCAATTTTCTTTTGTTGTTGTTGTGATAACGCAGCTTTAGCTACAGCCTGTGCAAGTTATTGTTTATCTGTTCTAATTTCCAGATAAGACTTGGTTATTGCTCTCTCGCCTTTTGTATTTGGTGTCTTTTATCTTCTACACTTTACTGTGGAAGAGAGGCTCCTGTTGGCCACCGAGCTCTCCTCCCGTAGGAGCTTCTGATTGGAGGTTGAAGGCCGCGGCGAAGGGGTTATGCTGGGCATACAACAACTTGAATCGCCCCTTGTAAAAAATGACATGGTATGGGTCATAGGGCCTAAAGACTTAAGAAGTAATGTAGGTGTGGCTGGAAAGATGAGATAAAGGCAAATGCACCTAAAGGTATGTGGACTAAAACCGGCAAAGACCTTTAATAGTTTGAATAGTGTTGATATAAAGTTTGTGTCACACACACACACACACACACACACACACACACACACACAACAACAAACTGACCCTCACTTATCCACCCATACATGGCATTTGTTCCTTTAATGTGTTGTGAGAGGGCAAGGACCTGCTGTAATTGAGTTGTCAGTCCCACATATGTTCCCTTCACTCTTCACCTTCTTTAATCTCTTCTCCATCTGATCACTTTCTCCTGCTGGATATTTCCACTGCCATCTCTCCGACACAACGAGCTTACGCAGCTAGAATATGTAAGGGCGGAGGGGACGGCTGTTGTGTTTTCGCTATTAAAAGCTTTTGCCACAGTGAGAGCTCAGTGTGGTCCCGCTGAGGCTGCCATTAACGGAAAGTGTAATTATGTTTTTTTTTTTTTTTAATGTTTGGCAGAATTGTATTATTTGCAGCTGTGGCAATCTTCCTCTGTTCATGTTTTTGTGTTTCGATATTTCTGTTGCTCTGTCTGTTTTTCGTCACATGGTTCACTACAAACTCACTTATGTTGTACACTAATTGTATTTTGTTTGTTATTTTCTCAGGTGCGGATTGAGACGGCTACAACCCTGAAGCTCAATATCCTTCTTGTACCTATATGATTTTTCAAGTTATCATTGTTTGCGTCAGTTCTTTGGTACGACAAAGCAAAAAAAGAATGTTTTACTGCGAGTATTGATGAACTGCTTGCATACCTACGAAGCAGTTTGTTTTGATCCTTAACTCACGATCACCCGTTGACGACTTTGAGTTTCGGACAGAGCAATTCCTCCCAGTGAGTATATCTATCCCCAAAGTGGAAACTACTATATATGCTTTTAATTCAGTGACGAGTAGAATCATAAGTTCACAACATTCAATAAATACATTCCTTTTTCTAACCCTTAAATTCTCCTTTCTTTGTTTAGTACCTGGAGTCTATCTTCGGGCTGCTCTTCCAGTTGTTGCAGCAGGTGACAGAGTGCGACACTAAGATGCAGGTGCTCCATGTCATCTCCTGTGTCATTGAAAGAGTGAACATCCAGGTGAGATTTGAGATGTCAAAAATAGTTTATAGTAATGATTTCTTCACAAACATCAGTTTCAATATGCAAAGTCAACTTGAGTCAAACTCACAGTGTCACAGGAGCCTTTGTGTTGGATTCAGGCAGCAACTTCCGGGTCTGAAAAGGGAAGACAATGCAGAAGTGCCCTAAACTGGCCATGAGGGGGCAACTCCTTTTAGTTGCAAAAAGGAGTCTGATTGTCTGAGAAAAGGACCATAATTCTCACTTTATTTATTATGTCAGTAAACATGAGTTTATAGTTTAACTTCTTCTTCGATACAGCATGATGTTCATTTAGTAAATTATGGTCCCATTTAGAGTAAAATAGACAATACAGCAGGGTGTGCTTTAGGGTGTGGCTACATTGTGATTGACAGGTCGCTTCCCCATCGTTGTCTGGTCTGAGAGTTGTCTGTTTTCATTTTACAAATTAAACCCTTTTGTGTTCAGTTCATGAGAGTTAATTAGAAAATGTTCATCGCTCAAAAATGTCTTATTTAGGGTTCAGTTGTACTTACCTCCAACCTCTCGTGTCACTTCTGGTTGCAAAAAAACAAAATGCCGTCTGACAAAATGCCGGACCCGAAGCTTCTAAAGGGTAGTTGACAAACCAGTGGGTGACGTCTTGGTGACTACGTCCACTTCTTATATACAGTCTGTCTGGGGAGATCTATTCTGCAGCGCTACACAAATTGTGGTCATGGATTCGCACTGCAAGGGATATATGAAGCCAATGAGGTCAGGCCTTTGAGGCAGGAGGCACAGAGAAGGAGGCAGGGCTATTGGGAAGGACGGCAGGTCCAGGCCAGAGGCTGGATGCAGGAAGCAGGGGCAAGGAGTCAGGACCAGCTTCAGACACCGCCAGGTCAATGGACCCTATGAGACGTGAAGTCAAAAAGACTCCGGGGAGGAAGCAGAGTTAATAATGTGCAATGGAGAGATGTAAATTCATCCATAAGGAGAGAGAGAAGAGGAGATAGGTACTCAGTGTATCCTAAAACATCCCCCAGCAGCCTATAAGCCTATAGCAGCATATCTAGGGGTTCGACCAGGGCAAACCTGATTCAGCCCTAACTATAAGCACTATTAAAGAGGAAAGTCTTAAGTCTATTCTTAAATGAGGTGACTGTGTCTGCCTCCCGGACTGAAAATGGAAACTGGTTCCATAAAAGAGGAGCTTGATAACTGAAGGCTCTGGCTCCCATCCTACTTTTTAGGACTCTAGGAACCACAAGTAGCCCCGCATTTAGTGAGCGCAGCTCTCTAGTGGGCCAATATGGTACTACAAGCTCCTTAAGATATGATGGTGCATCACCAATCATGGCTTTGTAGGTGAGGAGAATTTTAAATGTGTTTTAAATGTGATTCTTGATCTTACAGGGAGCCAGTGCAGAACAGCTAATACAGGAGTAATGTGATCTTTTTTCTTAGTTTTTGTGAGTACACAAGCTGCAGCATTCTGGATCAACTGGAGGGACTTAAGAGATTTATTAGAGCAGCCTGATAATAAGGAGTTGCAGTAATCTAGTCTGAAAGTAACAAACGCGTGAACCAGCTTTTCTGCATCTTTTTGAGACAAGATGTGCCTGATTTTTTAAATGTTACGTAGATGAAGAAATGCAGTCCTTGAGATTTGCTTAACGTGGGAGTTAAAGGACAAGTCTCGGTCAAAGATAACGCCGATATTCTTTACAGTGGTGTTGGATGCCAGGGCAATACCATCTACAGAAACGACATCACCAGATAATTGATCTCTCAGGTGTTCAGGGCCCAGTAAAATAACTTCAGTTTTGTCTGAGTTTAACATCAGGAAGTTGCAGTTCAACCATGTTTTTATGTCTTTAAGACATTCTTGAATTTTAGCGAGCTGGTTGGTCTCCTCTGGTTTGATCGATATATATAATTGAGTATCATCTGCATAGCAATGAAAGTTTATGGAGTGTTTCCTGATAATGTTGCCCAAAGGAAGCATATATAAGGTAAATAAAATTGGTCCAAGCACAGAAACTTGTGGAACTCCGTGATTAAAGTTGGTGGTCATTGAGGCTTCATCGTTTACAAATACAAATTGAGATCGATCTGATAAATAGGATTTAAACCAACTTAGTGCGGTACCTGAAATGCCAATCGACTGATCCAGTCTCTGTAATAGGATGTCATGATCAATGGTGTCGAATACAGCACTAAGGTCTAATAATACCAGTACGGAGATGAGTCCTTTATCTGATGCAATTAGGAGGTCATTTGTAATTTTCACCAGTGCTGTCTCTGTGCTGTGGTGTTTTCTAAATCCTGACTGAAACTCCTCAAATAAACTATTCTGATGTAGGAAGTCGCACAACTGATTTGCGACTACTTTCTCAAGGATCTTAGAGAGGAAGGGAAGGTTAGAGATCGGTCTGTAGTTAGCCAACACCTCTGGATTAAGAGTGGGCTTTTTCAGGAGAGGTTTACTTTGAAGGAATGTGGTACATGCCCTGTTAGCAAAGACACATTAACAATATCCAGCAGAGAGGTGCCAATTAAAGGCAACACGTCTTTAAGCAGCCTCGTTGGGATGGGGTCTAAGAGACAGGTAGACGGTTTAGAAGTAGAAAACCGTTGAGGACAATTGGTCTAGGTTAATGGGAGAAAAGCTATCCAAATATACACCAGGGCATACAGCCGTTTTCAAGGCCACTCCACTTGAGGACAGATCAGCACTGGTTGAGGGTAGGAGATCATCAATCTTGCCTCTAATAGTTAGAATCTTTTCATTGAAGAAGTTCATGAAGTCATTACTACTGAGGTCTATAGGAATACATGGCTCCACAGAGCTGTGACTCTCTGTCAGCCTGGCTACAGTGCTAAAGAGAAACCTGGGGTTGTTCTTATTTTTCTCTATTACTGATGAATAATAGGCTGCTCTGGCATTACGGAGGGCTTTCTTACTGTATATGTTTCATGTTCCTTCTGTTTCATGCATTGTGGAAAATCTGGATTGTGGTCCATGCCTACTAATTATTCATACATTTCTGTCATATATATTGGATGTGTCGGAACTCTGTAACGCTGTTCATCTTTTGTGGCCATATGGATCTTTATTATTTTCTGAGCATCCAATAAATTTTTCTAATCCACTTAACTGCCAACCCTTTAAAAACCTGACCTTCCTTTTGACCCCCCCCCCCCCCAGGCTCCTTTCAGATCTGTTTAATAACCTTCTTTTAAACATTTCCGTGACATAAATATTTCACAGAAATGGCTTTCATCCCTGTGAAGTCTGCCTCAGTCGGGTTAAGTCTGCCTTAGTCATTGGCCCTGACTAAACATCAAGAGACACTGGAGGTCCCTTTTTAATATTCTAAATCTTCTCAAAAGGGATTTTAAACTCACAAAGAGTGGCAGCAGCTGTAAAAACTAGACAGTGAAACCATGAGTGCATCTTGTGTTGAAATGAACATGACAGATATGATGATATTTAACTTCTTTCTCTGCTACGAGTGTCACAAAAGCCATCCGAGGCTGGGTCTGTTTTTCTCCCTGTTTATCTTTCTCCTCAAGTCTGTATTTCATTTTTTACTCCCTTTGGCCCTAGCCAACTCCTTATAAAGGTGTAATGGAGCAAAACAAATAACAGTGTGGGGTCTGCAGCTTCATGCAATACAAATGTCAGAACACCTTTTGAAGTCCGTATTTCAGTGCTGTACTCGGATGTCCAACTGCATCTGAATAACACAGCGTGCCGTCACATTTTTCAGTTTCACACGGGTATGAGAGTGATGACATCCACTTGGTGTCTCAACACCCAGATGTTTCAAGTGTTTAAAACAAGTGAAAGGCGTTGAGAAAAGAACCCGGGATCGAGGGAAGAAGAATACTAACAGCCCAGTTTTGTTTTGAGAACAGATGTCGTATGTGTACAGATTGTAAAGCCCTCTGAGGCAAATTTGTGATATTGGGCTATACAAAATAAACTGAATTGAAAATGTAAATTGTTATGGAGCTCACTGTAGTGTGGAGCATAGATTCAGATAAGATATGTTGCTATAAGATCAACCGAGGACATGGCTGTCACATTTTTCTTGGGGAGTTTCACAGAAAATATATTCTGTATTTCCAACAGCCTGTCAAGTATTTTCTTCTCACATCTGTTCCTCTGACGCATGCTTTGAAGCAGCTAATTTGGGTTGATAGTGACAAAGGATAAAGGAGTCTGAACTCACCGCTGGGGGGGGGAAAAAACATACAAAGCTTTGAGAGGAAGTGTTGCATTAACTGTGTAGTTGCTCATTTCTCTTTTGTGCTACTGACTGTTAACACACCTTCAGGCCAACTAAGCTCGCTCTGCTGCGATGCTTGAGTTGTTTCTAAGTTCGTTCAGACATACGAGAATGGAACAATGTACACACGCAACAACCCAATTGTCCCTGTCACAGCGCACAAATACGACTTTTATCATCTGCATCATCCACAGTAGAGTCCAACATAAGTTTGATAGTAGTTCAATATTTTAACTGAGTCGGTAGATGGAGGTTTAAATGTGTTTTTGCTTCTTATTTTTCAGATCCGGCCATACGTAGGCTGTCTGGTGCAGTACCTGCCGCTGCTCTGGAAGCAATCCGAAGAGCACAACATGCTTCGATGTGCCATCCTCACGACGCTCATCCACCTGGTACAGGTACGGGGTGCCCTCAACTTCCGCCGTTTGTGTGGATATGGCAAGAAGGGTGGTTTTACTTGTTCGGCCACATGTTGCTTAGGCTGAGTTCCAAAATGTCTGCTAGGGCGACCTGGGTCAGGCGCATTTATGCAAACGGCTTTGTTTGGCAACAACTGTTATTTATTTATTTTCACCGTGCCATCATCGCCTGCCAGACATTGTGACTTGACTGGGATCGGGCCACCTGGAGAGACTCTCTGTCTGGCTTTCCTGTTTCCTTGCTATTCTCACACTCTGTTGCTCACACAAAGAGTATATATTTGTGAGCCAAAGAGAACGACGTATAAAACCTGTGTTTCTTTTGCTGTTTAGCCGTGTTAAGAGTCAGGTGCAACGTAGAGATGCTGTTGCGTCTGTGGGGGCAACTTGTATCGTGTTTTAACTTGTAATTGTTTGCTCACAATATCAATCAGTTTTATCACTGAAGTTAAGAGAAAGTAGCCAGAGACCGAGAAGCATTGCAGCAGCCTGCAGGCAGACTTGGACCTCAGTGTGGCTGCCTGCGACTCTGCTTCACAGTGGGAGATGAAACGCTCGGTGATAAGAGACACACTCCCTTTGGAAGACTAACACAAGCACACATCTGGAAAACCATGGGAGGCACTGAAGGTCTACAGCCGAAGGGGCTTGGATTAGCAAATCGTGTCACCACATACTGATGTATATTTTAATATAATGCTGACGTTGGAAAAGAAAGTCTGGTTGAAGTTCTGAAGTTACTACTCGGTTCAATTTAGTTCAAAGCAATTTGTTTATTGTAAGCTATAGATGCCCGTTTTATATATTTTTGTTTGCGTCAATTAGTCAAAGTCTTTAATGGTGAAGGTTGGATTTTATTATAGTGTTAAATGAAGCTTTAAATAATTAGTTTTTAATGGTATGTAGAGTATATTGAATGTAGCCAAATTGATAAAGTCTGCTAATAATAATGAAGATATTACAGATATAGTTAATAACAAAGAATAATAGAAGATTGTTGGTACTTAAACTCACCAACAGGAGCTCACTGACACGTTTTAGAGACGGCGCAGTAATGTGGGAAAAAGAGAAAGATGTGTGCTGTTCTCCACAGATGGATATGAGGAGGGAAGCAGAAGAATTTTAATGCTGCACATACGTTTCATGTCTTCTAATAATCAATCGGGACTGAGTGTATACACTGTGCTGTGTATATTAAAGTGACCCAGAGGTTTTATTAGACTCAAAGTACTTCAAGAGACCAATATCGTGAAATCCATCCACTGTGTTTGATGTAATCTGCTTTCAAAATAGTTTTGTGTTTTAAAGTGTTTGACTGCGTTCCCAGCGGCTCTGTCTTTTGACCGTGGTTCGACATGAGCCAAAATCAATGTGGCACAGTAGAGGTCAAGGTCACGCACTGCTCAGCTGCTCCTTCCCCTCCCTCCTCTTACATTATAGCTGCATACTTACGTCCAGTACATGTTCATGTATTGGCCTGTGCATTGCACTTTATTCACAATTATCCAGTGGAACATTACATCATCTCTTACTCACTTACAGGCAACCTGAAATGTCATTAAAATGTCCATGACCCTTAGAAGTAGAATGTGGGCAGAAATCAACATAGCAGGAAGGTCCGCGAGGTGGCCATTTTCTGTGTACCGCTGTAGCGTGCTATCTCGCACTATTTCTATGCTCAACGAGCAGTGACGGGAGCCATTTTCTTTTGAACTGAACTTGAGTCAGATGGCCACAGCAAGCGGTTAAATGCTGAATGGCCATTGAGCTGGGTCGTGCAGTTTTACCAGAGCCCGTTTCCTCAAACAACTGAAGTCAATGGGCCCATGCTGTTTCAAAAGAGCCGTACAATGTAGATACAAATTCCCCCAACAGTTTTTGCACCTTAAGGCATGAATATAGCAGCCAAACATACGGACAAAAAAACACTATGAACAAGGTATGCTCTCGCACCGGCAGTATAGCGTGGGCACTGCGTTCTCCACTCTGTTCAGATGGTCTGTGTGGAACACCCATTAAGCCAAAGCACACACTGTACAGTTCTTTTTGTTTTTTTTCTCGTAATTTGGCATTTACTTTTTTTGTTTTGTTTGTGATTGTTCTCACAGGGCCTGGGGTCAGAGTGTAAGAACTTGTACTCGTTCCTCCTTCCTGTCATCCAGCTAAGCACCGACGTGACACTGCCGCCACATGTGTATCTGCTGGAGGATGGACTGGAGCTTTGGTATGGACTTACACGTTACGTACTACACGTTATCTATATATGTGTGTATATCTATCTATATATATTATTTTTTTGTAAAAGTGAGCATACGGTTACGCAGCAGCGGATTCCTGAGATATCTTAACATTGACCAAAACAATAACATAAAAGGCAAGAGCGTGAACAGCTTCGCCGCGCAGCCAGAGTGGTTGTCTGTGGACAACATATACATACACATATGTATATATGGTGATCTCATTTCCTCTCTTGCATGTCCAGGCTGCCTATCATCCCTGCTTGATGTGTTTTATTCTGCGGCGAGCTGCAGTGTTCAGCATGCTGCGTGCGCTCGTAGTACAAAGCCACAGTCTTGTGTCTCTGTCCTGCCTTCTTATTTTGCCCTATTTGTTTGCTTTGTTTACAAAGTCAATTTCATTTTCTTTTGCTTTTATCTTTCATCAGCTGGTTTTCCTCTCTCGCTGTGGCCCTCTCAGTATCGGTCCATTTCGTGTTTCTTTTGTGTTTTTTTTCTATTAGTCTGCGAAGCATGCATTCAATCTGGAACGCATGTTGTAGGTGAAATCTTGATCCCTGAGTGTTTCCTATAAGTACTAAGTATAACATTTTGGACAAGGTTTCCAGTTTCGAGACATGCACTTAGCTGCTTTTGAGGAGAGGGGCCTGGTGAATTTGTCATATTTTAATGTGGATGGACAGTTTTCCATGAGTTAGTCCAAACCTAACTACAAATAAAGCGTATTTCCTTTAAGTAGTTAATATCTTTTCTGACTAATGGAACATAACATGTTTATTTTTTAAACAAAACCGCTTATAAGTTACAAGAGCCTATCTGACTTTACTAAATGGGATTTATTTTTTTTTCAAACTAAATGTTTGAAACGGTTGACATCATGTGAGTATACTCTCTGATTAATCAACACATTGTATTTTAATCACATTTTTCTTTACACTGCGCCAAACCACTAACACCTAGCCGTCTTTCTTTTCCCTTTTTTTCCCTTTTACACCCACTTCACCGTGTATTATTTATCTCCGCCTTTGTGATGCCCATGTTCTTTTCTTCTTTCTGCCTCTGTAATTTGTCCCGCTGTACTTCCCATTTTCTTTTGCCACCTCTAATCTATATTTTCTGTACTGCTTTCTCCCAACTTCTCCCATGTTCTGTTTTATTCTTTCCTTTGCCCTCTCCGTATCTCTTTTCTCATGTCTTCCCTTCTGCCTGCTCTTCTGCTTCCCTCCCTGTCATCATGCAGGTTGGTGACTTTGGAGAACAGCCCAGCCATCACCCCGGAGCTGCTCAGAATTTTCCAGAACATGTCAGCTTTGCTGGGTGAGCTCACATGTGATTTCTTTGTTTGCTAGTCTATCTTGCTGTGTGAGTGTGTGTGATGTGTGATGTGCGTGCAAATGAGTTTGGATTTTCTTTCCACCCACTTTATGGAATTTAGCATTACATATAAGTTGACTTGGAGGTAGGAAAGGAAGGTATCACATCAACACAATAGAGTCTAGCTTCTATGATGCATTTTGCATTTGCAGTTTGATTAGCATACTGTCAAATTATGGCTGCCTGTGTAGTATGGATATACAGTTTGAGTTTGAGTCTGTGTGCAGTTCAGAAGAGAGACGCATTAAAAAAAACATTTCACCACAAAACAGCGAGAGGGGAAAAAGCCGAGGCAACCTGAAAGAACGCACAACCATCATGTGATCAAATACTTTTGAATCACAGAGAGGCTGAGAGAACGAGGACAGAAGATACGTTGATGCAATCCACGAACATGGTCCTAACTCTCATAGTTTCATCCCTTCTTGGTAGTGTAGCATTCAGAGATCTGAGATTTTGGCTTCTCAAGGCAGCGGGGGCCACAACTCTGTTGGCAGCTGTGAGTGGTGGCATATTGAATGGACCTGGCTGGATGATTTATCACAGGCCTGGAGCGTTGGAGCACCGTGTGTGTGTGTTTGTGTGAAACCGTATTCATTGTGTGCTCCTGCGCATAACGAGAGAGTCGGACTAATATGAACGCTCAGCCCGGCTTACTGGAGCATTTGATATCGTGTGGGTGGGGAGTTCATGAGACACAGACGAGCACTCAGACTCAGAAAGACCGTTACAGATGGATGAAACAGAGAGGGAAGAAGAGAGAAATAGGGGACGATTTGAGGAACTTAACGAGCAAGTGGCGGATGGAAAGTAATGATTCAGGAAGTGATGGCAGGAAAAAATTGATGAAAGGTAGTACAGGTTACACAGCAGAGGTGTCTGCCGAGGAGCTTCAGACATGGATGGATGGAAAGATAAGAGAGGCCCTTTTTACTTGCATCTAGTGCTCAACAGGAAAGGTCAACAAAAGCTATGTGAAGGGTACAATTAAAATAAGAATTAAAAACAACGTAGCACAACCAGTAACGTTTACTATGAGACCGTTCTCAGGCAATTAGACTGAGAGGGCTGGAAGGTGGCGAAAACAACTAATCCAGCCAAGGTCATAAAGGCATGCAAAAGCCCAGCACTGGCAAACTGCATTTAAAATGTATTTTAAGTTATGTCTGAAGGGGTTGTCACACTGACTCCACAACAACAATGCTGACACGTGTTATGCACAATGATCAGCTCCTATTATACAGGTATAAGAGGCTAGTTTAATGGTGGATTGAAGGGAAGGGAGAATTTTAAATTGGTAGGAGGAGGGTCGAGAGGAAATGGATGGTTGGATGGAGCTATATGAAAGCCAATACTTTATACTACCATACCTGATGTGCAGATGGTTTGTCACAAATTGCCTTCTGAGAAGCTGTCACTGGAAACTGTTTAGAAAAGGGCAGGAACTTGGCAGTTGATTGGTAAAACCATTTGTCAATCACTCTTGCTGAAGCCACTTGTGAGTAGAGCAAAAGCACCTTTTCCATCGCGAGAAAGCCTTCAGCGCCCTTCTTTACTCCTCCATTTCTGATGCTATTGCAGCATCACACTAATCTCCTCAGGAGCCGGCCCTTGTTGTTTCGAACAAAAACGGACACGAACAAATTACTTGAAGCCCGACAAGGGGGCGGTCGCTTCGAGGGCTGACCCCTTCACTTTAATCAGCAAGTGGCAAGGAAACACAGGAACCTGGCTCGGGTTTCAAGGGGTTGTTGCGTTTATTCACGTCCAACTAGCCCGAACTATACGCAGACTGCAGGGCCTCGTTCCCCGCACATGGCAACCTCTCGTTCATACACATCATAAAGAACTCATTATGATCGCAGCCTAATGTGTTAGGACCTTGTGCCCACGTCCACTTTGGTCTACATTGCCTCACTTTGTGACCCGCTTCTGCTTACTATTATTATTGCCATCTGTGTGTTTACTATGGAGACCGGCAATTTTCTCCTTTTGTTTCAATATTTGCTTCAGTGGAGATGCTTTTCTCTAGCTGTGACAGATACATCAAATTATACATTAAATACATTTTTAATGCAAGTCAGATTTGTACATTCATGAGAAAAACATGAAGTCAATTTAAGCAGTTTTCACTGCAGTATCTTCCAGTTGTAAATGTGCTCCTGTGTCTACAATTGATTTAGTGTCCCCTGTAACAAGCGGACTTGAATAAACCCAAATCCTTGTTGTCGTCCCAAAATCAACTCTGTAGGAGTGCTCCATCATCTTCTTATCCCTTGTTTGTAACCTACTCTTTTAAATCAATATTTTCACCTGTGTAGCATTGTCAGCAATCAGGGAGAGCGAACGCCGGGTCGAGAGAGTCCTCCGTCCCTCCGGTTATTTCTTAACGTTAGCACTTCAGTCGCATTGAACGTAAATCCGGTTGTCAATGCGAGTATTAAAATGGATAAATTCAAAGATGCTGTGATGAAAAGGTACAGTCACAGGTCAGAACAAATTAGCACAGTTTTTAAAATACGTTGTCCATTTTAAACTGTGAGCACGGAAAAAAAAGTGGAGGATCATTTTACATTCAACAATCATGCATTCATTTACATATATTGATGAAAAGTCACACAGAGGAAATTAACTAAACTGGTCGTTGGTCATCTTTGGGTGTTTTTTTGTACCGGGGCATTCGGGGGTTCATTTATTTAGTCCGTGGAGGGATGCGGGCCATTGAGAGAGTCTGGCTCGGTTTGGTGTCGCAGCTTGCCAGGTGAGAGGGCTGGCCGGCCTGATAAAGAGCCCCGCTCCATCACTGCTAAAATGGAGCAGCAAATTCCCTAATTAGAATGTCAGGAGCCTTGCCGTGGCTAAATTGTTAGACTAGCACTCCGTCCTGTATCACTGCCACCACACTCTGAACTGGGACACATTTCAACGACTAGTGACAATGGATGGTGAGCAATGTAGTTTTTTTTTGGGGGGGGGGGGGGTTTATACTTTCTCTGTTGTTGGCATTGCACTGATTAGAGCGAACAAGTGATGGAGCTAGACTATCCATTCATGTCTTTCATTTAATAATACTTGTTAAGAAACTCAACACGTCTTGCAGTTTCACAGTTAAACGCTGACCTGGGAAAGGAAGGCATAATGGCTACTGAGCTGCTGGAGGACGTTTTGGAGTTTCCTTTTAAAAGCATAGAGCAGCAGCAATAACAAATTAACACATTCAATTTTCAATCAATCGTACACTATTTTTATAGTTTGCAGTTGAAATTAGACTCGACCAGTCAATTTCAGCCCGACCTTGATGAAGTGGGTTTTAAAGCAGGTCAAAAACAAAATTGGGCATCCCAAATAAATTGCGTCATGATCATCCCATCAGTTAGCAATTACTGGTGCAGCCAAAGACATGTCGGACCATCTCCACGAAGATCAATCACACTGTTATTGAGAGAGTGCTCGGCCTCATTTTTTCCCGCCTGTGAAAGAACGAGGGCTCCCAGTTAACTGCCCGGCTCACGGATCAATCTGGACGTTCCCCGTCAGAGGACAGCCTTTTTATTACAGGCTTCTACGAGAAGTAATGACTGATTATAGCTGCTGCAGATGGTGAATATGTTTGGCTGCGCTTACTGTCGGGATGGCAGAACTCTTTAGGTTGATTATGTAATGAAGCAGTTTAGTTTCTGTAATTCTCTGCACTCGTCCATTCGTCCAAGTTTTGATATTATTAGAAAAGTAAGCTATAGAAACATATATTATCAGCACTCTATTTACAAAACATGCTTTGACTTCCATCCAGATGTCCTCGTTAAGTTCTTTATTTTCAGGTCTGAAATTTAAAAACACAAGCAACAAAAAGGAGACCGGTCAATTTTCCTTTCTGATTATGCATTTAAACCTCCCAACCTCGAGCTTTACCCTTTGCATCCGGCTGGCTTGAATGTTCCCGCCAAACACCCTTCAAGAGTCCTTGTTGTGCATCCGCACAGAATCCTAGCACCACTTCTTGGTATCTGTTAACGTTCCCCCACTTTGAAAACATTGCCGTCCTCGTCACACACACTACTACAGAAAGAAGTGTTGGGAGATGACCAACATTGCAGCAGTGTCCCGACCAACGATTAACGTACTTCAGAGGCCGTTATCGCAGTCAGATGTGAGGGCTCATTTCCTGTTTAATGTTGATAACCGAAGCGGATTGTGCAACACATGCCCAGGGCTATGAAGGACGCTTAATCAGTGCTTTAGCAGCTGTTTTTGGGACTATTTGATTATTGTGTGTGTGTGTGTGGGTGGGGAGGGGGCTGTTGTGTCCTCACTTGTCCTCATTGCTTTTTATAGTATTGATTTGGCAAAATACCCTATTCTCTTTTAGAATAATAATCACAAGGGGTTTCTAACGTTGTGTCCTATGGACATTCACTTGCATGGGAGAACACCATATCAAAAAATACTTTTCAAAATAATCATTCCTATCCAAATCACACTAAAGTTTTAAAAATGACCCACACTTCAATAAGCACAAATCCGTTTGTAATTAACCAGTGATGCCTGCAGTTTTGTTCGTAGAAGGAACAGGAATAGAAACAAAGTAAGCAAAAGGGTGCTAGAAAATACAAGGTAAACTCATTTAAATCATGAAAATACAGTTGTCAAATAATTCCCCTAGGACTCAAAACTAGGGGCAGCATAGCCTGTAGCGCACATGCACGGTGTAGCACTAATGTTGCCTCCTGAAATAAACCCACTACTATAACAAGCATCTCAACCTAACTGTTTAAGATCTTTTTTCTTTTTCTTCTATCTTCTTGGTAAAAAAGCCCTATTTTTTTCTTTTAACTCATTATAACTCACGGTTACTGTAGCTGGTACATTATAAAATGTAACTGTCAAATTGTTTTCTTTATGCGACAGCACCAGTCACTCCTAGTCTGAGGTTTTCCCCCCAGGGGCTCTTTATTCCAACACTTCATTCCAGATTTATCTTTTTCAGTCACATTTGTCAGTGCAGGCTCATACAGCTTCCCGACTATCGGATCTGGAGTAGCGTTGCCTCTGTGTGTCCGGTGTGTTGGCTTATGGCTCCGTCTTTTTGGGCCCGTGAGTCGTGCTGGTGTCATCTCGGCTCAAAGCAGCGATACAAGATGTTGAGCAGCTGTTGCCGGAGGGTCGCAGTGAGAGCTGTTCAGGTATTGGCCACCAGGGGTTTAAAGCCTCCTATTTGTTTTAGTTACACAGTCGGGATCAAGGCAGACGACTAAGACTTGTAGCTCCCATGCTTTTGTTACGTGAAGCTGAGGCACATGCATCAACGCATAATTACTTTGAAATTAGTCATTTAAAAGTAATTATGCGCACTATCCATACTATACATTTTGTTTTGTTTTTTCTTCCATTGTCCAGATTATATTTGTTGTATGCAATTTACGGTAACGCACTGACGAGTTCATAATAGACCAGCGCGCAGCCATTTGTGTTGACTTGGTGCTTGTTTGTTTTCCATTGGTTCCATGGGAGCTGCTGTGTGTTTGAGACGTCCGTAGCCGTTCCTTTCTGGCTTTGACGATGCTCCTCTCTGAGGGGGTGAATTCACAAAAGGATTGCACGACTTTTGTGGCTGCTGAACTCGCACAAATAATGTTTTTTTTTAAAACGTGTAAATCTGAAAGCAAAAGGGTGAAATTCACCCAGAACTGCAAATAGTGTCTCAGTGCACCTGCGCTCTTAGCACGTATTTACATTTGGTAAAATGAACATAGTCGGTGCACAACTGTCCCTTTTTTCTTTGCACATGCATCGTTGCAAAAACTTAAAAGAAATTATTAGCGTCTGCAGAACGTTGGTGGTCACTGGAGCTCATTTATAAGATGGGTCACCTCTGCCCATTTTTAGACGCTTGTGAGACATTGAATGACATTTCTTTCATTTGTCCGCCGCCTAAGATCAAATTTATTATCATTTGGTTTGAACAATCGGAATGGAGTTACCTATACTCTGAAAATAACCCTAACCCATTAAGTGAGGATAAAAAAAAAAAAAAAAAATATATATATATATATATATATATATATATACATACATACATACATACATACATACACACACACACACACACACACACACACACACAC